>NW_010551072.1:1011-5461 GCF_000687285.1 Phaethon lepturus | reverse complement strand
TTGGGTCTGGGGGATTGGGGTTGAGGGGCGGGAGCTGGGGAGTTTGGGGATGGGCTGGGGAGCATGGGGAAGGAGCTGGAGGGATCGGGGCCCTGGTGCGATAGGGGAGTGAAGGGATTGGAGGGGACAGGGCAGCGCCCCGGGAGGTTTGGGAGGGGGCAGTGCTGTCTCCCACCTCTCTAGTGCCTTCACCCCTCGCACCCGAGGGCTGGGGTGTGGGGTGACCGGCTGGGCCCGGGGCGCGGGCCCCCCCCTTTTTTTTGGCTGCCCCGGGTGCGGAGCCCCCAGCTCTGGCCGCAGGTGCCAGGATCTGCCGTGCTGCTGGTGCGAGCTGTGCTCCGCTGCCACGCACCTCTGAAAGCGGCTCGGCCTGAACCCGGGGGCTAAGTTTCCAGGAGAGATGTAATGTCTGGCTATAACGTCTGTGAAATGCTTGGAAATAAAAAATGCACTGGAAACGTTAGTTAAAAGTCTGAGAGCAAGAATTACAGAAGCAAATCCAGATGCTATTTGACTCAGGCTTTTCAAAATCCTCTGGAAACTCGTGCTCTCTCGAGACGGCTGAGGCCAAATTAGCAGAGGAGTACTGCGATGTCCTAGCCCTCACTGCTGCCTTACTCTCATCTTCAATTTGTCTTCCAGGGAGATCTGGGTCCCTTCAATCCCGGCTTGCCAGTGGAAGTGCCTGTCTGGTTAGCCATTAATCTGAAGCAGAGGCAGAAGTGTCGGCTGATTCCTCCAGAATGGATGGATGTTGGTAAGGACGGTGTCTTCAGCCCGGGGCTTTAGTGAGCGCAGCGGTAACCCAAAATAAAAAAAAAAAACACTCTAGTTTTCACTAGCAATGGGAAGCTTAATTCAACAAACACAAAGTAACTCTGATGTTCCACCACTGGTATTCTTTGTATTTACAGAGGATGTAATCTTCCCAGTTAAATCGGGTATTTAACATCTCTTCCTCTGGTGAGGAAGAACAAGGGTTAGATTGAATCCCCAGCCCTGACACTCATCTTCAGCAGTGGTCGCTGGTCTTTCTGAGCAGCGCTTACATCTCTCACAAGGCTTGTTCAGAAAGAGCTTTGGGGACCTCGGGTGATGCTCTGTGAGGAGGGAGACCTTGGAGAGCATACATGTGTGTTAATCACCAGTTCATTCACTCCAGGAAATCATTTTCCTTGTGGGCATTGGAAATGGGAGGTTGTCTCACGCTCTAAAAAGTGAGAATTTTGGCATCCTCCCTTTTGTTGTCTCAAGGGAAACTGGGAAAGAGAAGAAGCTAGTGGAGCTGCGGTAAGAGGAAGACCTGCACCAACAGATTCATTCAAGGGCACAAACACCAACTAGCGCAAGTGCTTCGTGGGTGAAGGGACTGTCTCCTGACAGGCGATCAGTTTGGGAATCAAGCTGGTGTAGATCCAGCCTCCCAGCATGGTGTGCTAAGTGTGGCTTCGATGTCCCTCTCAGCATCCTTGTGCGCTTCGTTACAGAAACCTTTTTCTGTCTGCGCATTGATTCAAGCTTAAATATAGAGTTGGTCCTACAGAAATAGCGCATGGGTTTTCCCTGGGGGGGTAAAAATGTGCCTTGGAGCATTGAAGGTCTGGCAATGCCTGACCGTTTGTGGTTGTATTTTAGAAAAACTGGAGGAAATCCGGGACCAGGAACGTAAAGAGGACACCTTCACTCCAATGCCCAGTCCCTATTATATGGAACTCACAAAGCTGCTGTTAAACTAGTAAGTAGGAAATGTATTGTAACAGTTTCCGCCCGAGTACATGCTTGCATAGACAATTTTTCAAGCTGTCGTTGGCAGCAACCCCAGAGGGCGGTGGGAAAGTGAGAGTTAATGGAGTTTTATTTCACAGTGTGCCAAGATCTCGTTGCAGCAGTTTTCTCATGGTCACTTTGCATTTCAGTAACTTGGGGATATGCTTGTTCTGCGGCCTGGTAATTGGGGCTGTGCCGCTTTATTGAGCGGCAACTAAGTGTAGAGGCCTTGAGGATCACTGACATATTCCATGGCTGCAATCTGTTCAGCAGCCTAAACCCCCCAGGCTTCTTCCTTGGCTCTCCTTCAGGAGGAAAGCTCCTCTTTCCTCGGCCTGAGAAGCAGGAGACCAGGGATATTCTGAGTCTGAACTCCTGCCTGCTGAGGCATTTCACTTGTAAAATGTGCTGGCTGGTATTTTGCTCTGCACGGACTCTTCTGACTTTAAGCCCTCGATTACGGCAGGGTGGTCATTTAAGCACTGGCTTTTCCTCTGGAGATGATGCTCTTGGCGTGCGGCTCCTTCCCTCATGCTAGAATAACCCTGACAGCTCTGTCCGTGTGAATTGATCTGATCTCTCGAGGTCCTTACGGCAGTGCTGAATTGCCTTAATGGGAGGATGTGGCACAACTCGTACAGTCCTTTCAACTTAATACTCTCTGATAGAGCCATGAGAGCAGAGAGCCGGGGCTCTAATCGCTGCCGAGTCCTTTCAATTCCCAGGCTGCCTGTGACTTTGGCCGGGTTATTGGCCCTCCGTGTACCTCGTACCAGCTGGGCAATTAAAGAGCAGAAGGATTCTAGTGAGAACCAGATGCTGCATCAGAGCTGAGCATTCCTGGGTAAATAAACTATCCCAAAAATCCCAGCAGCAGAAGTACCAGGCTGGATTTTAATGTTGAGTTGCAGGTTTTTTTTCTCTGTAGCAAACTGCTCTGCTTATGCCTCAGAGGGCTGAAGAACTGCCAACATTACTTACGCCGGTGACATAACGTACGAGTCCCTCGCAGCCTGTGCTGATCCTCTCTCTCCTCCTCCAGCGCCTCAGACAACATCCCCAAAGCCGACGAGATTCGAACGCTGGTGAAGGATACCTGGGACACCCGGATAGCCAAGCTGCGGCTGTCTGCGGACAGCTTCGTCAGGCAGCAGGAGGCTCACGCCAAGGTGCGGCGGGGATGCGCGGGGAGAGGTTTGCCAGCTCTGTGCTGGGAGGATTCCAGATGCCGTGCGATTGTGTGGGCTTGTGACTGATGAGAGCTGCTCCCGAAAATGCTGGTTGGGGCATGTTTTTCCTAGGCTGTGGGCACGTCAGTTGGGAACTAAAGCCATATGCTGAAACCTCGCTTTATGGGCTGGTTGCAGCTCCCCGTGCGTTATGGAAATAGTGCTCTCGTGGCTCGTGTGCTTCTCCTGACTGGGGGTGGCAGCTGGGCTGGTCCCTTGGGGTGTCACCGAAGGCAAAGCGTGGGCTGCAGAGCTGCTTTCTGAGTTCCTTGTCCTCTGCTGCGGTGGGGCTGTTTGCCCAGATTCTGCTATTTTCTCTTTCAGCTGGATAACTTAACCTTGATGGAGATCAACACGACCGGGACATTCCTTACTCAAGCCTTAGATCACATGTACAAGCTCCGGACTAACCTTCAGCCTGGCGAGAGTGCCCACTCCCAGGATTTCTGAGGTACTAGCCAGGCCAGCCCTCAAACCTCCCAGGAGCGGGAGCAGGCTCCGCTCCTCGCCCCTGGACCTTCATCCGGCCAGCTTCCACCTCCCTGCAGAGATCTCCCGAAGCCACCCAAGCCTCGTCTCCCCCTCGGCCGCGTGCTGCGGGCAGGCAGGGGTTCCCCTTCTTCTCGGGGGAGAGAGCAGGCAGCCTGGCAGCTGGATGGGAGCCGCTCCAGAGCTGCCGATGGCACGGGAGCATCCCTGTACGGTAGCTCCTACGCACTCCCTCTTCGCAGAGGTGAGCCTCTCTCATGGGTTCGGAGATCTGCGTGGTGCAGGCGGAGGCTTGCCAGCGCTAGGCTGCTGTCTAATGATGTCAGGCCTGGAGAGAGTGGGTGTACTTCATAGAGGGAACTTCTGAGGGCAGCACAGGCCACACACTGGCTTGAAAGCAATAAATTTCTAGGCGGTGCTTCGCCATGAATTTTCTCAGAGCCTTGGAAAGAGGGAAGATGTGCCGGCAATGAGAGGTGTCTGCTACTCTGCTGGGGACATCAGCTGGGAAGCAGATCCATCTGCTCTTTGGAGAAGGACAAAAGAAAATGGCTTTCCCTCTCCAAAGCCAGGCTGTCTTGTAGTATCATACGTCTGACTTCCTATTTTATCTGAAACTCTGTGTATAAAAAAAAATAATTAAAAAAAATAAAATTGCAGCTGAGTGAAACGGCGTCAAATTAGTCCCTGTGTCTTGTCGCACGCTGTGCATCAAGCGTACGTGGGTTAAACAATGCTTGGAAAAACCCACAGCTCTCCTCCTTTGGCTCCGGCCCCGTTCCCCTGCGGCAGACCGACAGGCAAGGGCAGGATCCTCGCCGGCGTCGGGCTGCGGCGATGGCAGATGTAATTATTACGGGCGAGGGGGAAATGCGGGCTCGAACCCAACGGCAGCGAGTGCTGCCCTTCCCCGAGCTTCTGGGCCAGACCCTGCCCGGCCTCGGCTCCGGCAAAGGGCTCCGGCA
>NW_010551072.1:396-980 GCF_000687285.1 Phaethon lepturus | reverse complement strand
TGCCGGCGAGGCTGGGGGCTGCTCGCAGCAGAGCCGCTTCCCCATCGCCGGTGGGGGAGAAAGAATCCTTTGCCATCATTGTGGAAGAGTTTATTATTATTATTATTTTTATGTTTTCAGAAATTACAGCAATATATTCATAAATACCTAATGACTACATTCAACAAATAATATATTACATTACAATTAATTCAAACAAGTACACTTTGAACATGTTTAGGGGTTTTTTTTCTCCTTTTTGGGGGTGTTTTTGTTTGTTTTCTTTCACAGCATCTGAACGGCTCTCGGTGGGCTCTGCCTTGCCCTTCCCTCCTCGCAGCCCTCCCGAGGCTCTGGCGCAGCTGCTGGAGCGATTCTGCACGGGGTACGTACAGCCACGACCGCTCCCCGTGGCCCCGGGGGGAACAATTCTGAGCAATCGGTCCAAAATAACGCGATTACGGGCTGGTGAGGGGAAAAGCCTTGGCACAGGAGCCGCTACGAAGCGAGGCTACACCCCAGCCAGGCTCCTGCCCGCGGCCTCGTCGCAGCACGGCGGCAGCAAGGGATAAATTGCCGATGATTTTCCATCTCCGGCTTCTTCC
>NW_010551072.1:0-203 GCF_000687285.1 Phaethon lepturus | reverse complement strand
TTTTTTTTTTTTTCTTTTTTTTTTTTTTGTTGAAGCCAATTGGAGCCCAGGGAGCGGCGAGGTGGGGGGGTTAATGCTTTCTTTGCGAGTGCAACAAGGGAATTTAAAGCAGAAAGCAGAGGTCACCTTTTCCCGTAGACGTGAGCTTGTCTCGTGACGAATTAAGAAAAAAATAATTAAAAAATAAAATAAAATAAAATAAA
>NW_010551071.1:81685-81918 GCF_000687285.1 Phaethon lepturus | reverse complement strand
GGCCTGCGCCGGCGGGAGATCACCAGGGAAGCGAAAATTTATTCCACTATAAATATTCCAAGTTTAGCCCTTAAAAAACTTCTACAGACGAACAACATGGGGAAGGATAAGAATGTGTGTTTTGGGCAGGAAGAAGTGTAATTTATTCCCACAGAAGAAGTGAAGATCAGAGTGCACAGGCTACAGCAGGGGCTCCGGTGCCGGCAGAGGGGGGCCGGGCCCACACTGGCGTG
>NW_010551071.1:75612-81654 GCF_000687285.1 Phaethon lepturus | reverse complement strand
TGCTGAAATGTCTTCAGAGAGGTTACTCTTATTTGCCAATATATATTAACATTACCTTAATGGTTAGGGATTGAAAACAGAGCCCTAACAAATGATCGTTGCCACAGAGGTATTGAGCCACAAAATGCAACTTGTTCACAGATATTTTTGATGACTGTAATGAATTTATTCTGGAGAGACCATCTTATTACAACGCTCTACTTGCTGTCTAATTGCAGTTATATTATTCGTGTAGCCAGAAAAGAAATGTGCTTACACTTTTAACTTTCAATGAATGAGTTAGAGGACTTGTTTAACCCATACAATATAATATTTTTTTCCTGTTCGTGGTTTCCTGGCTTTACCTTACTAATCACTCTGTAAACATTTGACATATTTCTAGGTAAATTTATCTGATAAGTCTTACATTGCATGAAATAGTATTTTACATTATTGACAAAATATTTATTTAATCCTCAATTCATAGGAACGAGGCTGAAAGTCTTTCACAGAAAGAACATGGTTTGAGTGACTTCCTCTAGCATGAATGTTAACTTATGACTAGCTTTACTAGCAAACTCATGACAAAAACATGGAACAACTGCAGTCCTGTAAAAGTCTGTGAAAAAAGTCCATGAAATCTAGCTGAAGAACAGGGACTTCATTCCTTGGATGACTGCAGTGGTTCCTGCCTTCAGCCATCTGCCTGCTGCAGGGAGGAGAGCTGAGCTGCCAGCACCTGGGCCCCTATCAAGATTTGCAGCATATCATATCAAGATAAAGTAAAATTGCTGCTTTATGCTATGGTGTCTCATCAGTTGTTTCATTATCAGCTGAATCATTTCTGCAATGGGAAAGGAAATCTCAAATAATAGGGTAGATAGCTGGATACAAACTGTCCCTTCTTCTAATAGGGGAAAGATAAAAATTGGAGATAATACAATTTGAGAACGTAACTGCAAAACACAGGAAATGTAAAAGAGAAATGTGGGAGGAAGAAAAAGGAAAAGAGACATTGAGAAGCTCAGGAAAGATATTGGATATCACGGTGCCATGAATTCGTGTTTTCAAGTGTGTGTATGTTTACAGGGGAACGAGAAATGGGAGGCAAGTTTTGCACTGTTAAATTTGGCAAGCATCCTTTGAGGATGAACTGGTTAGTTTTATAATGCCTATACTTACAGCCAGGATTTGCTACATAGTATTGAAATGTACATTGTAAAAGGAGGGCTGTAGGGATTGGTGTGCTCTTTCAAAGAAATGTCTTTTTTATCTTGACAGGAACATTTTTCCTTCTTTTTGGTAGTGAAAAGGAAACTTAAGGAATAGATGCAGTATTTGTGAATTGCACCAAATACTGCCGAAAATTTGATTAATATTGACTTATGTAAAAGATAAGCAGGAAAAGGTATGCAAAATTCTGCTTGCCCATCTTGTATGGCTTGGAGAACTCACACTGTATGTGAGATAGTTCCTCTGCGTACAACACATTGAGCTGAGATGAAACTGCAATAAATCGGAAAAAGTTGCAGTACAAACTGAATGTACTGAACCACAGAATTTATGAAAAATGGTCTTATCTCATGTTCTGTTGTAGGTTCAGACTGTTTCCTAGCCCGATGCCAGAATTTAGTCAACAAGGTGATTTTAAAAGACTAATAGGATTTGGAAAGAAAATATTTGCATAGTCATCAGATGTGCTTTTTGTTCCGTCCTCTTTCTTAAACTGATATTAAGGATGTGCCACTACTACTGAAAGTTAATACATCATTTTTGTACAAAACTATGCTACTCTTTGGTGAGACATATTGTAGCAGTCACGTTTAATGAGAAAATCACAGTAGCTCTTTAAAATCACTTCATTACCAGTCAGTACTAACAGCATTATGCTCGATGGTTAGTTAACTGCTGAACTCCAATCTTTTACCAATGGGCTTCTCCTGGTCAAATGACTTCTTATGCTACTTTGTGAGGTTAATTAGTTATCTGTTACTAGCTCAGGGAGGTTTATGTTTTTCACTTTACCTCGCAGATGTAAGCTTCCAGCTTTGTGTATAAGCATGCAAATAAATGGCTGGAACTTAGGAAAGGGCAGAGTGACCGAATATCTAATTAAAACCTTGCGCAGTTGTGATTCGGGCTTCTAAACCAAAATTCATGGGAGATAATCAAATGCAGGTCATACAGCTATGTGCATAAACACAGACAGGAATCTAATTTTTGGCATCTGGTCTGTGGAAAAGTTTGGCACAGATTTCCTGAAGTGGTGCATATAAGCCATTGCTACTTGACAGCTTCTCAGAGCTGATAGCTGTCCTGTGATGCAGCTATTAAGAAAACAAGGACAGGCTCAGGTCATCGCATTTCAATCTCTCCCTCTGTATTTCCTCTGAACTCAGAAGGAATTTGGCCAGGGCTCTCCAGGGGTCCATCTTTACTGGAAATTTGGCTGACTCTGTAATGCTTTCCTACTTCTGCTAATAGCGATTACAAATCAGAGCAATAGCAACCCAGAGATGACAACTGCTCAGTTGCTTAAAAATATTTTTATGTATTCTTCTATATCCCCCAGCTATTCTCCTGGGGATAGAGGCTTCAAGCAGAAATTTCTCATTTTGTTAATGATCCTTAATGGAATAGCTGTTTCAAGTTTCTCCAGTTCTCTAATTATTGTGTTATGTCAAGGGGTTTTGCAAATTCAAGTTTAACACCATGTTTTCTTTGCATACCAAGAATATGTACTTGCAAATAAAATACAGATGAAATTATGTTTTAGGGAATCAATACCAGGAAAAATATGTCATACTTTTGAAGGGAGGTATTCACATCTAAAATTATCCATATAGGTAATTTGAGTAAGGGTAGCCTAACTTGGAACAGGTAACAGTTCCTGCCCCACTGCAGCTAGGGTTTAACAGCTCATTTAGCAGCTGCTGCTGATTACAATCTTTGAATCCCTATTGGTTCAGGGTTGTGGTAACTGCTGAGTAATTAACTGCTATTATATAGAGATGCTAAAGTTTTAGGAGGTTTTGATTGTAGAGAGGGCATAGTATTGAGGAATGAAGGGAGGGAGGTGGTTTGTAAATTTTAATGTGAGGTTTTTGTTTAAGGTACTTATGTAAAGTATATAGCTGAGTGCTTTATGAAGTGAAAGCTATGCTGAATTACCCTTCTAATTCACTAACAGGATACTTGCACCAAATCATCTGAGCAGCTGAGGCTAGAACATTCCTATAGCAAGCTCCTGCAGTAAGAGATGGCTGAATATATAACCTGCAGGTGAGTTCAGTGGGATTCTAGTATCACAGTTTTAAACCAATGTGTTCAATCAATTGAATAATTTTTCATATTTTATCAGAAGTTCCCTGCAATGTGGGTTTGAACCCCTTTAGGGAGAGGAAAGACCAGAACCTGGGTTTCCGGTGTCCTGGGTGAGTGTTGCCTCCATTACCACTGATGGTAGCTGTGTTTTTTAAAACAAAGATTGTGAACTATGTTCAGCCCACTAAAGGGATGCGGTTCAGAGCAGCAATGTTTGAATGAATATTGTGATGATGTTCTAGGTGCTATAGTGCCTAGAAGTATTGTTTGCAGGCAGAAGTCACCTTGGTCTGCCTATGGGCTGAGCTGCTGAGAAGGGACATTACCATAGTTGCCTTGAGCTCAGTGGTGTGCTAGACCTGCCTGCAAGGCCAGGAGTCTTACTTCAGGGTTTTGGCTGTACAGTGCGTGAGCATCTTGTAGCACAGGCAAGAGCTTGTGTCTGGTTTGGTAATGAGCCAGCCAAGCTTGTTTCTGCTTGCAAAGTACTCTAAGGACACCCTGTAGGCTCAATACAAGGCTAAGGTATGTCTGGCCAGAGTGTGCAAAAGACATTGTGTCTCTTATCAATTCTGTTTCCTCTTTGTCTTTTCTATTATCTTTTGATAAATATGTGATTGTAATACTTCCCACAACTGCTGAGAAATAAGCTTGGGGAGCAGGAGTATAGATTTGAACTGCTACCAGGAGAACAGAATGTACTCACTGCTCAGTAATTTATTAAAGCTAGTAAGCTCAGCAGGGCTTGTAGACCTGATGCTTAGAGTCTGACTAGCAGCATTTCCTGGCACTACCCAGAGATGTGTGTATGTACTCTCCTGTTTTTCTTCACTGATTTAAACTCATCTGGAAAGAGTTTTTAGCCAAGTTCTACATTTGTTGCCTTCTGCTCTCTGTGTGCCTTGCACCTAGGGATATTCAACAGAGAGCAATGATACTAGATTTGAGCCTAGACCTGCTCCAGTAGCTCCCATAAGCTTTTCCTTTGCTCTGGCACTTAGTGAGCTGCACTGGCTGCTTATCTATGAAATGC
This sequence comes from Phaethon lepturus, assembly GCF_000687285.1. Lineage (NCBI taxonomy): Eukaryota > Metazoa > Chordata > Aves > Phaethontiformes > Phaethontidae > Phaethon > Phaethon lepturus. The sequence goes on along the minus strand of NW_010551071.1, from coordinate 77,318 downwards.
CTTATGTCACTGGCAGCTGTTTCTTTGGACAGGTATGTCACCCTGTCAGAAATAATAATAGTAGTAGAAAAAAAATAGGCAAAAAGTTGGTACTTCACTTTTTTTGTTTAACTTGCTTTTGAAATCCAATGCAGAGTTTTGATCGCATCATAGTCTATATGAGGTCATGTCCAACATGTAATATACAACATGTGCTTTAGAACGAATTAGGAATGGTTTTGCTACTGACAACTTTAAATGCATCAAAAGGAAATGGGAACATTATTTTGTTGTGTGATCTGTTATTTTGGCAACTATTTTGTGTAATATAGCTATGCAAGCGTCTGCCTTTGTGAAGGATGCCATTAATATACCTGTTCATTATATTTGCGGCTCTGCTTTCTGGACTTGATTATCTTCAAATTTGGGCATCACAACAAATAAGTTGTTTTTTTCCACTGAAATAAGTCATGTTTTGATTAAAATTGCACTACCTGCAATTTGTACAAGTGATGTTATGTGTTCTTTATAAACCAGAAGAATTTTGTTCTTTCCTTCTTGTTTAGTGTTTGCATTCTGTAGCCATAAAGAGCTAAAGGGGAGAAAGAGAACAGGTTATATCGCATTTTCTTGCATAAAATTAGGCCGAGAGTGACTTTTTAACCCTTTGATTTCTAAAAGGATTTTTAAAGTCACTGGGATATACTATTTAGAAGCATGAGGGCTTTTAGTAATGAAAAAATCACCAGTGAAAATGCTGAGACTGTCACTATATGTTTCTTCTTGAAGGAAACGATTGTCGGAGCATGTTTCTTTACTTCCATCTGAAATACTCTCTTGAAAACTGTTATAGAAAATGGGAGTAGAATAAATGTTTTTGATATTGCAAATGTATACAAAATAATGTTATATAGTCATTTTATGTCACAGAAACCTACCCAGGCTTAATAAATTACCCCTTCTTACTAGCCTTCCTTGAAGTAATTTCACACTTGCTTTATTAGTTAAGGTTTTGCATAATTACAGTTTTTGATATATTGCTACTATGTCAGAGGAGATAGTATCTGAAAAGAAAAACAGGGCAAAAAATTGTCACAGAGAATTAATGTTCCAGTTCCAAATCTGCAAGCAAATTTGAACAGTCTGTTCTAAAATATTTTGTACTTCTGGCATAGAAAGACAGAAGAGCTATGTTGGTAGGTTGCAGAAAGTTATATGTTTGTATGTATGGTGTGTGGGATTTTTTGTGTTTTAAATCTGGCCAGATCTCTATGTGATCTGAAGTCAGTATGGCTTTGCTGATCAGGACCAGGCTAATGTGGAGCTAACTATTGATTTTAACATTATTCTGGAGATCAGGCTTGATATTCCCATCCTGTCTTGTATGTGTGAATTTGTGCAAATCTTGTCTCTCAAACTGCCTTTAATTTCTTTGTTTACAAATTAAAACCAAAATATACTTAATCTACAGGGAGTCTGGAAGAATTTAGATTACCAGTGACCTTTAGTACCATGTCCTGGGTCAAGGTGGCTAAAACCTACCCATCTCCAAGTTACATCTTTCTGAATTTCTCTTTTTCTGAGAGATGGGATCATTCACTTTTTCAAATGAATCTTCCTTTTCTAAAATAGCCTCGAAAATATTTTTTCAGACTTTCTTTCCAGAAGCTAGAAAGAAAATATGTATTTTAAAATGTAACCAAAAATCATTTGATTAAAAAAAACCC
>NW_010551071.1:63731-75581 GCF_000687285.1 Phaethon lepturus | reverse complement strand
ACTCTTTCCTTACTTCAGTTTTACTATGGGTTTGGTGTAGTAATAGGACATATGTTGTAGCTTGGGTATAGTAGGAAAGGACCTACCTTTCCCACCACTTATCCCTGTTGAGGCTTTTCCTAGGCAGGGCTGTCTGTCAGTAGAGTGGCCTTTTACTGCTCAGGCCCGTGAGCTGAGTGGAAGCAGCTGTGCTGGTGAGGTGTGTTGCACAGGAGAGAGTAGACAAAATGTTCCGCAGCAGATTTTTTTTTTTTCTGAGGTAGTAATGTTGGTGGAGGGTGGGGTGTAATTTTACATCTTTACTCCTGTGTTGCTTTACATTTTATTGTAGAAGTCTTCCTTTTGTTTGCCTGCTGTGACTGTCTGGTTCCTTTGCCTGTTAAAAGGTTATCTGTATGAGCAAGGCTTTTGTATCTTGCCAGGTAGCAAGCGTTCTTTCTCTTGTAGTCCAGGCTTCAGGGGATCTCCCTCCCCAAAAAAATGCCAAAGAGAAAACATGAGAGATCACATGGATGGTTTTCTGAAGACACCACTGAATAAATGTTTATGATAGAGGTAGTTCTCTAAATGTGGTGTGCTCTTTCCAAGTATACCAGGAGGAAGTATGCCTCATTGACTGGGGACATTCATGGTTCTATTGAAAGATGGAAGAATGAATAAAAAGTGGAAAGAACACTTTTGTTTGTTTAAATAAAGAGGGAAAAAAAATTACCTCCTCAGTACCAGAAGTCATGCTGTTTGCCTTGATCCTTTATTTGCACAGTAGGTAGTCATTTTAATCTCTCTGATTCCAATTATAGTGGCAAGTACATGTTGCCTATTTCACTTCTGTTATTGGGTTTTCTGTTCCAAGTATTGTAGTCCATGTAGAATTGCCTGGAAATGCTAAGTTTGTTCTTGATGTAAATTCATTGCCATCACTTGCTTTTGAGTAGGGTTTTGGCCCATATCTGGTGGAAGAGAAAGAACAGCACAGTGATGTGCTGTGCCTCATGAGGAAATAACTAGAGCAATCTTTACATCTCATCTAAGCATCTGGCAGAGGATTCTTGTACTTCAGCATGCCTGTCTACTTCTTTAAACTTGCACAAGTAAGCATGAAGATGGAGTTTTTTCAGTTACACCTTTCATCTGATCTGTGCTGTTGGATCACTTTCTAAATGAGTATGATAAATCTATGTAGTAATGGTGCTCTCTGTAGTAATGGTGCCCCCATCCACTTATGGCATCACTTTTCCTTTATTTTCATGGAAAGACTTAATGACATAAGCTTAACATACAGCCATTCAGCAGATCCATATGATAAGTAATGGAACATTTTACTTACAGCAAATATCACTTGGAGATATGTGGTAGTTAGAGATGTAGCTGATGAACTTCAGCTTTCTTGTCTTTCCTTCCTTTCTTGGTCTCTAACCCTGCTAATAAGCTTATAAAAACAAGCATAGTAAGTTTGGTTTCCTGTCTTATTCCAATTCTCTTGTATAAATATATCCACAACCTAAAGGCAAAATTCATATGGATGTCTTAGTTGCATACTTTGCATTCTTTCCAGAAATGAAAGGTTTTGCTCAGATGAGTGCTTCAGTTGCCCTGGCTACAGGCACTTTGTGTATTAATGTTTTCTCCTTATCGGAACTTGTCAGTAGCTTTTTATGGAAGAAGAAAATGACAATTCCACTAATCTCTTCAGTTTTGATAGAAATCAATGGTATCTGAGCTGCTGCTGGCAAAGATCTCCCAGCTCTGTAGTCAAATTCTTTTCCAAAGTTGAGAGGAAAAAACACCTTTAAAACTTATTGCCTGGGCTCTTGGGTGGGGTATGGGAGATCTAGCTTGAAAAGCTGATGTCCTCCATTTGTTTTCAGAGGTCTATCTCAAGCAACAGACTGCTGGCTGGCCATGGCTGGCTGTACAACTCTCTTCTGCTCAACTTTGTGTAACCAGATTTAACAGGAGCTTTTTTTGAGGTTGCTTGATCAAATAGTCATTTCAGCCAGGTTTTGGCAGGATTGGAGACTCACTGTGTCACCTAAAGATGTCTATTTGTAGGGATTTAGGACATCTACTTCTGGCTTTGAATGAGGCCCAGCAAGGGCTGGTAGCTAATTATCTCATGTGGTATGGCTCCTGAAAACACAAATGGGCACCCAAAACTGATGGGTGTCATTCCTAGCTTGCCCTTGGCCTCAGCTAACACTGGTTAAGTCTTCATTAACACTTTCTTAATGAAACTTTTGACTATTCATAATTGCAACTTGTGAGATCACCTGGAGAGTTTGTGCCCCACAGGAGAAATCTTTCTGACACTGACATTGTGATCACAGAGCTCACCTCTATCAGCAAGCATGGATTAAATGGGGGATGTTTCCATCAGCCTGTGGGTGAGCCCTGGAAATTACGCAGCTAGAACTCAAGAGCCTCAGACACTGCCAGTGTCCTGACCAATGTGCATTTTATATGATTTTGCAGAAAGCTGATTTTGGAGACTGCAGACAAACTCTGCTTTGTAAATACTAGCTTATTTGCCTGTTGCTAATATTACTTGATCTTTGTCAGGCTAGGTCTGGGTCTTGGATTATTTCCTGACAAACCAGAGCTTTGGAGCTAGTGTATTACGACAAATTAACTGAAACATCTGCTTTGTAATAGTCACACTTTCTTTCTTAGGTTGTTGACATAGAACTATGCCATTTCAATTTATTGTGAGGATAGCTTACCATTTAGTGATTTGCCAAGTGTTAGGTGGCTGAGTTTTTCAGCAGCATTAGCACATGGAACTCTGGCTTTCTTGGTTCCTTATAACTTACTATTCCATGTCACCAGCATACTGAGTCACCCAATACACTGAACTTATTTGGTAATATTCCTGGAACACTATATAAAACAGTTTATGCTGAGCAGTTACAAACTAACACTGCCATATTGTTACTCAGCGGATCTACCTCTTACTCATTAGAACTTACTCCGCTTGACACCAGAGGCAGCACACTTTTTGCTGCTTTTTGTTGCTGGTAAACTTTTGGTCAAATGTGTCATTTCCCAAACTTGTGCCATCGGAATGTCTCTTAAGAGATGCTATCAAGCACCCCTGGACAGCTCTGTGGAAAAATTGCTCTCTTCAGACATATGCATGAGGAAAGGGAGCTTTGACAGTTCAGCAGAGTTTAATCTTCTTCCCCTACAATTGCAGTGATTGTGCACACATAGAGGTGAGGATGATAGAAACGGAAGATGAGATTTACATGGTTGTGGATGCATAATACATTAGAAGAAAAACTATACATTTTAAACATGAAAAAAGTCTACCATGTTTATTGACACAAATCCCAGCAATGGGTGGAGAGATTCATAACAAGTGCTCTTAATTTTACAAAGCTGATATTGGCTAGTTTTGTATTCTGTCCCTTTTTCCTGTGAACAACGTGAGAGCAATTGATTATGCAAAAAGTTATGGAGTAGGAATTTCTTGGATAAGAATTGTTTGCTGGCAACAACTGTTGCTAAAACAAACCCCTGTGTTTTACATACCCTTTAAAGAGACATTTCAATGCCTCTCTGTAAATTGTAACCAGAAAATTGTGGTGGTGGAAGGTATTGTTTTGCGATTGGCTAGTGTGCTTTGTGGAAGACATGTAAGCTTTGGAAGGAAAGGATCACTTCAGAAAATCCCTCCAAGACTGCTCTTGGTAAAGAAATTGCTTTCTGGCTCCTTGCCAAGCCTCAGGGTTGCATTGGTGCTTTTGGAGTACGCTTTGTTAATGCTAAGGAGACTGTGTACTGTTGTATGTGTTGTCTCTTCTAACTGGAGTAAGAGAAGTGACTTTTTGAAGGACAGTTAATTGGATTTTCCTTCCTTTTTCTTTTTGCTTGCTAGTTTCTTACTGAATGTAAGCTGTAAGTATAGAGACCTGATGTCTCTGGTCTGTAGAACTGGATCTTCACTCCATCTCATCAAGGCAGCAAATGATAAAGCTCTAATATCTATTGATATTGAATGAAGGGCTCAGTGGGTAGTTAATATTCCAAAATACATAGGCATCTAACACTTGTAGAGAAGTTTTGAACAGTCAACAAAATTGTAAAAGTTGCTGAACTTCTGTACACAGTATATAATCAGCCGATAGCAAAATTTGAAGGCTAATTTGCAGGCCACTTAAATGCACTTTTTTTTTTTGCTTCTTCATGCTGGTAATGATGGACAGGATGGGGGAGACACCAGCATTTTAGGTTTCATTCCAGGCAATAAATATGCTTCCCCATATGATGATGGAGCAAGCTGTTTTTTCTAGCTGGTAATCAGAGCACTTAAGAAAGCACCCTGTCAATGGTTTGAGTGCTCAGAGGTGTTGGGAATTCACCTTTCTTCTAGGTGTGCCAATGTTTGCAGTAACACTGACCAGCTGAGAAGGGCTGGAATAGCCATGTCGGAAACACAGTATATAGTCATGGTGGAGGAAATAGGCACAACTGTCATGCAAGTAATATTTGGAAGAAAAATCCAAATAATATTCAGCTGGCAAGTGACCCTAATGAGAATGATAATGCTCATATAAAGAAGGCACTAAACATCTAGAGAACTTGCATGTGAACTTTAAAAGGTTCCAGATTGCTCCCTACAGATAAGGGGCCCTAAAGTGACTTAGTGTGCTCATCAGTTTGGGATGTTATGTCTTTTTGACACTGACATTTTCTGCATGATTTTTTTTAAATTTCTTTAGAAAGTCAAAGAAATGTATCAGTACTTCATGGAGGGGCAGAATTCCAATTTGTATTTCTGTAAAAGTCTATTAGTATGCTCTATAGACACACCACTACTCAGACTCTTATTTAGCTTATTTTAGTTCATGTTTGAACTTAAAGGTTTTTCCCTCCTTTTATGCTTATCTTAGTACTAATTTATTTATTTATGTATAATAGCTGGCAAGTTTCCAGAATTTGGAAGTCTGAAGTAGCCTTATACAGAGCTGCATTGTTACAGTAGTGAGAAGGCAGAAGTAAGCTACACCTCTGATAGCAGCAGCTTTTTAAGGAATTATTAAAAAAGAACACAAGTTATGCATCTTAATATTTATTAATGTGCTAGAACAGCACGAACTGCTTGACTACTATGTTCTGCAATGTGCATGTACCTATTCCAACTTCAGTTATGTCAGCTGTTAGCTATGTCACCTTGTTGAACAAACAACTCCAATCTTCACAAAGTGGAGGTAAATATGAATTTCACTGTAAACAGGTTGGTCAGATTGCTTTATATGTACTAAACTGTGACAAGACCAAGGACAAGTGTAGCTTTTGCCAGTCTTCCAGCCTAATTCGGAATGAGGCAAAAAAAGCAGCTTTCAAGTGATTTTTAGGAGTCCCTTATCAATAATGGGAAAGAATTCCTATAAGGAAGTTGTTGACATTTAATAAATGTTAGATTTTTTTAATGTGAGTCTGTAAGTGGAAGATAGGAAAGTCTAAGAATTAGACTTAGATGATTGTTTGAAGAGTATCTCTGAACTTTTTTTTTTGACTTGATTTCATTAACTGAGTGCTGCACAATCCTGACACTCCAGTTAAAAGCAGAGACATCAAATACACCTATAATATTTAAAATCTTCTGCGTCAGATTATCTAGCATCTGCCGAGACGGCTGTATATAAGAAAATGAAAATCTGTTTCTACACAGAACATGGTTAAGGTGAGTAACAGAAGCTCCTTGTTGCTGTTCTGCATGAGGGCTTGGTCCTTCTAGGGTCTGCACCTATGTCAGGTAACTTCAAATTCCACCTGTTGCTGAAAGAATGAGCTCGTGACCCCAGCAGCTGGGTGAATAGCAGAGCATATGGGTGCACAAACCCATGGAGCTTTTTTTCTCTAGAATCAGAATTTCAACTCTGCTTTTTGGAGTTAACTCTCAGAAGGGCTGGAAAAGGCTGGGTATGGTTTAACTTTTCTTTACATGAGAAAGATAAGAAGCAGTGGTGTCAAATTAAACCTGCTTCTGCTATAGACTCATAAAAGGAGTCTGCCTTGTCTCTGACTTGTAAGCTTAGCTGTATATTGATTTCCTTCACCTTCAAATTCTGACAGTTCTATGTGGGACAGAATATTATGTAGCTGTAACAAAAGGCAGCTAATTCCCCATGCTTCTCTTGCTTAACAAATATTTGTGGTCACTGTATAATATAATAAATCCAATATATACACATATATAAATCAGTTTTTCTAACAATGCCTAACAGCTCTTAAGTCTTTGAAGATTGACAGTTAATACTCTATTATCTAATAAGAATTAGCACCATTTTAGCATGTTGAGGCCTTATGTGCTACATACTTGTAATAGTAAATAAAGCTGTATTGTTCTTCAAAACTGGATGGCAGGAATAAGTGGTGTCTCTTGAAATTTAAGCACAGCCACTATATAAAATATCAGATTTGTCTCTAAGGGGGAAAAATAACTTAAGAAAATTAATGCAAAGAATGTGACTAGTCTTGTTGAGAATCTAGAGGGGCACACACAGCAACTAACCAATATAAAGTATTGAATTAACTGGACTATTCAGGACTTCTTATGGAGCCAGATGCTTCTAATGGTGGGGAGGAGAAAAACCTAAAAAAAATAGAAAACAGAAAACAAAATCTTCCCTCTGGGTCCTCAAGAATATACTGGGGATGGGGGGAAGCTGATTCAATAAGAACTTTTTCAACTTTCACATTAAAAAGGTAAAGGAAGTGTGGCTTGTTGTTTGTTTTTTTGTTGTGATCTTTCCTCTCCGCAGACAGTAGTTATTATACATTCTCATTCTGGACACTGTCATCTGCAGTTCTAGGAGTGCTTTGACATCACCTGTCATTAGACAGAATTGTTTAGTTACTTTAGTAAATTACTAGCAGGTTAATATAATCTGCATTGAATAGGAAGAAGATTACAGCAGCAGGTTGTACAGATGTGGTATGGTTGTAAAGATACCATTATACTTGAAGTAAAACTTCTCCCATGGAAGATGCTGGTTATATATCTAAGAACTAAATTATGGAGTTGTAACTAAACAAGGAAATCAGACCTGCGTATTTTTAAAATGTGACCTTTAACAACGAATGAGAGGGGAACAAGAAAATTGAGTAGAAACAGGTACAGAAACAAATAATAGTTCAAGAAACAAATAGTTGTTCATCTAAGCTAACATCTTTTTTATACACCAAAAAGGCAAGGACTTTTGTTAATGTTGTTGGTGAGCTTACTAATTTTTGAGGTCCATTTGTTTGTGTGTGTGTGTGTGTGTGTGTGTGTGAGATTAGCCCCATGTTCCCTGGAAACTGTTATGACAAATGTAGTACTGCTTTAAGCAATGTTGGGAAATTACTTTCTTGCTGATGAGGCCTTTCAGGTGTCTTTGGGGGCTTTCAAACTGATGCTTGACAGTAGTGTTACTTTTAAAAGTATGAACAAAGGGAGGCATAAGCCATATGGCTATGCGACAGAAATTATGGGCTGTGTCCAGTTGCTGGCTTTCCCTTCTCTCTGGGCAGTTTTGGCTGAACAGCAATGCTGACTGGGAGGGACGGTTCCAACTGAACGTTAATACTAAGGTGACTGAGTGAGAGATGGTCTTTTTCCGTGTCAAAATCAATGCAGCTTTGAAGAGGCTGGAAAGGAAATGTGTAAAAGGGCATAACTTGCATGTTTCCTTTTCTTTTCCCTAAATACTCCTCTGTTTGTGAAGCTACCTTTGAAATCTTGCTTCTGTACCACAGAGACATTCTTCTCTAGCTATCCCTATGCATGTCCATGTGCAACTTGTTCATCCTCTTTCCTGACCAGTATGGGTCAGGACCAATGCAGGACTGATACAGAAATAAAATACAATGTACTTTATATGAAAGTTGTTCACCTTGTGCCTTTGCTTTTGAAGCAGTGTTTTGTGATTTTTTTTTTTTGGGTGTGTTTTTTCTCTTGTTCCTTTTTTGATTGATGTTATAGGTGTAGGCACATCCCCTCTTGTGACACTGTACTTCTTGTTTCCTCACATATCTGAGAATCTGTTCTGGGATTAACTCTGCATTTGTGTGGTCGCATCTGCCATTTCATTTGTCATGCTGCAGTAAAGCACAGTACACTTTGTGCTTTTAGCTTCAGTGAGATTTCACTCATTAATTGTCACATATTTTAATCCTTTGTTGATGTAAATTCTTTTTAAATCTTTCACTTTGCACTAAAAATGCTAATGGTAAGCAGCTGAATTTAAGTGGCAAACCTAATAATGTAATTGTTTCCTGATAGAGTTCTTTAGACAAGAAGCAGTGACAATTTTAGTTTCCTGAATGTGTTTGAGGACCATATTTTCTTTATCACATACGACTCTGCTATGCCTGTCTAAGCAGGTCTGCTTTGTCTATCTATCAACAGAGCTGTTTGGCCAAGAAAGGAGAGTGGAGCTCCAAACAAAAGAAATAGCAACAGTGGAAAACTGACCAAAAGCCATTTTAATTCACTGAGAACCAAAGGGATATTGAGTTTCTAAACTGGTATTTCCTATGGAATCCAAATTGCCCGCTTTACAACACTCATCATAAATACCTTTTTCATTGCTTCAGTAATATTATTACACATCTGGGCTAAATACAATCAGTCTTAGGTCTTGCTGTTCCAATGTATGCTGGTGCATTTGCATGAATGGACTATGCACAAGTTGAGAGGGAGAAGAAAGCTTCCAATCTTTTCTGCATGTGGTAGGCTTTAAATTGTTTGTGAGGGATTGAGAAAGTTTTGTGCTAGACTAAATGGGAAGTCAGAGTCTTTTTATAGTTTTGTTGCTCTTTCTTAGCTCTTGTTATTTCTGGTCTTGCAGGAGTCGCGTCCTAATTAAAACATTCTGCTTTCTGAAGCCTGTTGGTCACATGTTAATTGTGTTTTAAAATAAAAAACCAAAATCAAATAAAACAGAATGAGAAAAGTCTGTTGGAAACTTTAATTTTCTGATTTATGTTTAGAGGTTTGACTGGTGCAGTTTGCTTCTTGAAATGCCTTTGTATACCTAAATGATTAAGACTGTTTTGTGGGTTTTTAAGCTGTACATGTTAAAAATACTTTTCTAATACAAAAAACAGAATTATGCACTTTTCCTGAAATAGAAGATGTAATTTTAGATGGCTTGATGTGGTAATGTGGATATTCTGGCTTTAGTTTGAAATTTTAGAAGAATTTATCTTAATAGCTGAGTCTTATTCATATTGTCCGATAATTTTTAACCCTATCCCTTTGAACACTTAAAAATTACTATTAACAGCATGGTAATAGCACCTAAAGCACTCCTGTAACTGATTGATAGATTACATGAAGAACAACGCTGTGGTTAGGTTGCCTTTTTTGCAGGGGCAATGTTTATCTGGTTGTTGTAGTGGGTAAAGAAGGTGGCCCAGTCTCTTGTGGTTTTCCATTCCCAGAGTCCTGAATATCCAGCTGCCTTGTGAGGCCTGTGCTGATGGAGAAGGATCAAGCTGTCCTGCAGCCTACTCCAGGGATATTGTGAGGGATTCTTCTCAAGCCCCTGTGATGGCTGGGAGTGTGTTGCCTAACAGTGTGGGCTCCGGCCAGAGAGGAAGGTGAAGGGGAAGAGGTCAGGTTGGAGGTGAGCTGCCCTTCTTCCAGACTTCTTTTCAGCTGTTTGTTTTATTTGGCACAATATTTTTCCAGGAAACCTGGTATGTCCCTATGTCTCATAAGTTTCTTACCTGCTGGCTTTTCAGCTCTCTGTTACTCCTTCGTGAGCTTTCTAAAGCAGCATTTACTAATACCCTGGGGCTTTTCATGAGGACCACCAGCATTAACATAATGTAAATATATGACAATGTAGTCCTCTCTGTCCAGACTTCATTCCAAATTACATCATTGCTAAACCCTAACTGCTTCAGAGTTGTAACATGCTTTTATCAAGGCAGTTTCTCAGCAATGGTTATAAACTGGTGCTAGTGGGGGCAGATAGTTCTTGGCACTGGAACTGATCTTTCTTCTGATGATTTGAAGTGCAGGCAGAGTAGATTAACACCTTTCTACAAATGCTGTAGATGTAGCCCAGTTAGCTGACTTCATTTGAAAACTGTTAGATGCAGCATAGAAAAGCTATTTTTATAGTCAAAATGGCTGTCAGACCCAGTGCAGATATAGAAATTGGAAGAATTCTTTCAAAAGCTGTGAAAATATAACTGTCTGGATTATTTTGACTATTAGCTTCATGTACCACTCCACAATAATCAGTAAATCTAGACTAAATTGCTAGAGGCAAAATGATTAGCATGTTCTATTAGTTTCACCTGTTAGAACAAGTAATTTGTTTGCTAAGTTTCGTGTTTATTGTTTGATCTCACTTATGATCATGCTGAAAAAAGCTCCCTGAAGTTTTTGCAATACTATACCTTAACAAATTTGTTAGAGAATCAGAACTAGACAGAACATAATTGTCTTGACAATTCTTCTGACTTTTACAGCAACTTATACTACTTCTATAACTGATAGTAGAGGTGTATTTTCACCCACTGTTCAGTATTTAGCAATGTAAAACTGTCTGGTTTCAAATGTCAGTTCATCCAGTGTACTACAATTGCAAAGACAATACAGGCTTGTCCTCTGAGCAATTTTATCCTATTTTAGCACTAATCATGCTGCTAGGAAGTAATTGCCATGCTGATGTAACAGCAATAAAAGTTTAACTTTTATTATTATTTCCACTGATTTGTTCTGTGGAACTGTTGCTGTGTTTGTATTCTGGAATTGCATTCAATAATGTGGTATTCATCATCTCACTCTGACTCAGATATCTACTCGCAGGGATCAATCAACAGGCCCGGTCAACTTGTGGGCTAGATGGGTGGCACACGTCAGAGCAGCAGGCAGCTACCATAAGCAAACCAAGTTTTGCCTTGCCATGGTTTGAGTGGGACTGTAAGAAACCTGTCTGAACAGTATTTCTGGGAAGATTTGTTGTGTGCTGACATGTTAGTGGTGCTCCGGGGCATGTTCTCTGGACTGATTATGGAGACAGACTGTGGTTGTGCTGGAGACCATGCTGGCAGGCTCAACCTGTATAGGGTAGAGAGGAGTCTTTAAAGTAGCATCAAGATTACCCCTGAGAGAGTATGAACTTGTCCAAAAGGGCTGTAAGTGATAGATGTTAATCTAGAACCAACACAATTGAGAGGATGCAAGTTCTGAGTTACTTAAAATAAACAACAAACCCTTTAAAATATCCTAAAATATGTGAGTATTAAATATGCTTTAAAAAAAAAAAAATAAATTGAATGTAAAGAAGTATAGGAGGCAGATAGAAAGGGAAAGAATTTGGAGAGCTACTGAGATAAATATTAAAATAAAAATGGGTTCTAGGAAACAAGAGCAGGGTGACCACCAATAGAAACTGTTTCAGAAGTACAGCTAAAATAAAAGTGAGAGAGTGAAGAAGATAATGAGGCATACATAAGTAATTTTTGTATTGGTGTCTGAACTTAAATGACATTACAAATATTAGTTATAAAGTCCTCTTTCATTATTATAAGATTATTTCCGCAGCAGAAAAAATTGAGTGAAGGAACAACATGGGCAATTATTCACAGGCTAGAAGTTTCTAGATATTTCTTCCTTTCGAATTTTTTTAATTCTGGACTACTTGAATTATAAGACTAAAAACTAAGTACGTCTTCACTGGTGGGGAGTAATTAATAGAAAATATTGTTGGTTCCCACTGTTGAAGTGATGTAACCTGCTATGGTACTGAAATGCCTCATTAATAACTGACCAGATCATGTGTTGTGAATGGCAAATCTTTATAATTGCAAATGTCTGAAAACTGCTTTTAGAACTTTGGGAAG
>NW_010551071.1:0-63700 GCF_000687285.1 Phaethon lepturus | reverse complement strand
TTTCCCTATGTATTTATGCAAGTAAAGTTAGTTCTGTACCCTTTTTCTCTAAGCAAAGGCAAAGTGGATCATGGCATGGCAGAAAGGAAATAACTCCAGGAAATAATTGAGTATGTAACTATTTCTTTGGGGGGGTGGGGGGGGTGGACCTTGTTCTTATTTACTCACCTGTTGTTACTGAGGTGATTACTAGAATTGCCATTTGCAGACAAGGAGTGTGGGAGCAAAAACTATTTGCCTTGGCTGGTGCTGTATGTAGCAACAGCCCTAGTGATGGCTATTCTGGGGAAACTTTTGGCTTGTCAGCCTGAGACTAGTGAGATAGGCAAGCCAGGACACAAAGTAGAGGCAACAATTCAAAACCGTCATTAGATGAATGCCATGTTCCTTTGGGACTTGGTAAATACAGTGACAATTTGTTTCTGATTATTGGCACTTCTGATGTTTACAAAATTGAATCTTTCAGCGGTGGTTTCACATTATACCTTAGGCCTTGTTACCAGCCTACACTGGTAGACCACACTCCTACCACAAAGTTTCTGCTCTTTGCAGCTGGACAGGAAGGCAATGCTCATATCAAGTCTTTGATGTGATTTTTAGATTTTGGCTCACTGACTTGTTTCCCACTGAGAAGTACAGGCTATGGATCCATGGGGTCCTGTAAAAATGACTTACAGGGGGATGGGGTTGTGGAGGAGGAACTACAGCCCTGTCTCCTGCCTTCATGCTGTAAAGCCTCAGGTTTTCCCCTTATCAAACCTGTGCACCTGATGCAGAAATCCAGAGAAAGGATGTGGCATTGAGAAGCTGGGGTTGTGAAGGAGGTCTGTAGCCTATCAGTGGTGGTTTGCTGTGGTTAAAACCCCACACTCATAAACTTCTCAGAGTGGACTTATCCCGTTTCTCATTTTGTGACGTGAATGTCCTTGCAGTAAGGAGCTGCTCTTAGTCCCTGGGTAGTTGTGTTGTACTTTGAGTTGAGCAAAATCTGAGGTACAGGACACAAAGATTTCTGTATAAGCATGGTCATCTTGAGACAGTTGTGACAGCAATTTTGGAAGGAAAATAAAGTTATAGACAAAACAGCTTTTCACTAAATGGTTTAAGATGCCAGGGATGGGTTAAAAAAGCTAGCAAATGTGAAACCTTTAGCTAGTATAGGCTTGATTCAGTTGTGTAAACACAGGCATCTAGTCCCATTGAGATGCTCTAGGATACCCTGTGGCCTCTGTTTGCCACTGCAGCAGGCAACAGCAGTATGTCCACCTACCCGAGTCAGATCTGTCAGCCCCAGGGGAAACCTTAGGTAGTGTCACGAATGAGTAATTTGGACCGCTTAAAGAATCATGGCCAAAGATGTCGGAAAGTGAATGATATAAATTTGTAAAAAGCGTGACAACAGAATTTGATGGCAAGGTCCATTCTGTTACTTGGTATACAGAGAGAAACCAATTTACAATTAAATTGGAATGATTTACTTGTTTATCAAATCAGGTTAATGTGTATATTGAGGAGAGAAATTAGAGGAGACCTTCCCGTTGAGTGGACTGAGATCCACTGCCAGTCCCAGACTTGATCAATGGCTTATGTCTAAGGATTGGGAAACAGGAAGGAAAAAGAGGGAGACCCTCCTGTTGAGACACAAGGTTCAGAGTGGACAAAAATCCACTCCTAGCTCCAGATTTGGTCAATGGTTTATGACTAAGGTTTGGTAAGGAAAGTTAAGGAATGCCTTCTGTTGAGTCATGAGGTTCAGAGTGGACCCCCTTGCTTTCTGAACTCCTTCTCAGAGGAGTCTAGGTGCAGCTGAATCCACTCCTAGTCCCAGATGCGGTCAACAGTTTATGACTAAAGGGATACGGTATCGGGGATTCTGGTGTGGTGATATATTTTGTGCTTGGTGTAACTTTAGGATGGCAATTTACCTAATACAAAATAGCAGCAAATTCATGAATGCTATTGAGTTAAATCACAGTACCAAATCATATAAAACTTAGCAGCATAATCAACTAAAACTTACTAACATGCCTTAATCGCACACACATATAGGTGTAGAGATAGACACAGAGATGTAGAGAAAAGAGATAGATATGTACAAGGGTACTTATTAAATATCCCTCTCAAATCCAGTTAAATACTCACATTGAATGCTTTGCATCGCTGAACGGGTGAACAGTCGAGCCTCCGAGTTGATCACAAACTTGAGGGTTCACAGACTCCAAGAGGCATCCTGCTCAAAGGGTCTCACTTGTGACCCCTATTTATAGGACTGGGAGATGATTGACTTCAGACATCAGTGAGTTTCCCACAATCCAGGCAGGTGATTTCTCAACTTTTAACGGTACTGCTGCCAGGATTGTCAGAAGAATTGATTAGTTCTGTTCTTGTTCCATACCTTGTTTAGGCAATCGTGCCCCTGATTTACTCAGTGCCATTCTCCTCCTTGGCTACGCAAGAATGCTTGGTACAGCTGGGGGGTTCTCAGCTGCCAAATCCTTTGCTCAGAGGCCAAGGCTTGTCAGGCAGCTTAGAGCAGCCCAGGTACAAGGCAAGGCGGGGGAAAAAGGGGACTGCACCACCACAGATAGCCCAAGGGCACTACATACTATGAAGTGTTTATGCAACTGAGTCAATACAGAATGTGTGAAGTATTGACTTAATGCTGACCACTTGCAGTATACTTTAAGACGTCTCATTCCATGTCACTGTTTTTATAAGGATATGCAGACACATTAAAGTCAATGGAAGGACACTGCCTGGAATCCATAATATGATGCTATCATGGTCTTACTAATTTACATTCCTGTCTAAAGAACCAGCTGTGTAATTTGGCTGCAGTGGGTGATGTCTTGTTGCTGGTGTGATGAGAATTCATAGTTCTTAGAATTGGCACACCTATGATGTATAATATCTAAAAGAGTGTTTGGCTACATGATTTACTTCCCCAATACGTAATTTGCTCAGCTTGTGTTTTTATCTTTCGCTCTACATTGTTGCACTTATTGTTTTTGGTTTTTCTTAATTAAAAAAAAAAAAATTAGAATCCTTTGTGTTCTAACCAGACCATGAATTGGGAATATTTTAAAACATTTCTTATTTTTCTAAAATTTTTTTTAGTTTGAAATTTGAAATTTCAAACCAAAGCATCTCAAAGCTGTACAGTTACTCAGTGCTACTGACAAATTTTAAATGGGTAACTCTACCAAAAATGTTACCACCTCTTTGAAGATTTGTTGTAGGAGACTGTAGGCAAGCCTGTGTTAGGATGCAGTCTCTGCCCAGAAAAGGCTATGGTCTGTAGCTGCATAATCCAGTTAACTGGCATGTGCACCAAAATGTCCTTTATGGAAGACTTCTTCCATTGCACTCTTTACTCTGTGTTTAGTGAATATTAGACCAAACAACAGTTTCTGAAGGGACTGGCGATTGCAACAGTACTGTATATTTGGCAATACTTGGAAATGCTACAGTCATTTCCCTTTCCTCTGAGGTTGTAGGTTCCTAAATATCCTTAACATCTGCCCTGTAACTATAGTGATAAACATTTCTGTTCATAATATTTGTTTAAATCTGTTGTCTACCATGTTCTGGATATTACTTCATTACTGTGCTTAGAGTAAGACTGCCTGTAAATTTTTTCCTGGGATTTAAAAGCAGAAATATCTAGACTTAATACAGAAGTATGAAATAATTGAGACAACCTGAGAGAAAAGCCTTCTAACAACTTATTCTCTGAGGCTTTTGATCATACAATGGAGAGACATTATATAATCTCATTTACTACCCATCTGTAAAGAAAAGATTAGCCTATGCTATTTGTACAGTTTTGACTGACTAATTATAAGCAGATTTTTATTTTGTGTTTTAGACCTGACATGCAATCTGCATTTGTTATTCTGTACTATCACCTAGACACAAAGAGTGGATGAAAAACTCATGAAAACAGCAGTATAACAATAGAGTATGAATTTAATCACTTTTGTCAAGAAAATAGGCCAACACAGCTCATGTTTACAAAGTAAAAATCATCTAATTGGCAGCTCTTAAAAACAAACAAAAAAACCCCCAAACTATCTGTCCAGTATGGGTTTTTTTAAGGGAACCTCAGTAGGTCAACAGTTCCCAAAGTTGGATATAGTTAATTGCTGTACTAGTTTTATTAATCTAAATTTTTATCTTGCCAAACTTAATGTTTGATGAATTGCCATTGTTTTGATTTTTTTTTTTAATTCTTAAGTCAATAAGTGAAGAAAGAGAATTCTGCCAGTTTAGCTGTATTAAAATTATCTTTCTTAACAGTAGCTTTGAATGATTAATGTGAGCAAATGCCTTTTAGTGTTGTCTGCCAGTGGAAAGTATACCGGAGCTCATTGAAGTGCTGTTAATGAAAATGTTAAAAGCAGTGATTTGTTATTGCTGCTGCCATTAGTTACTGTTTTATGAATCATGTGACCTGAGGAAATACACTGTTATTGTCACACATCTGGTAACACAAAAGAAAAATCAAGCAAGAGAAAGATCTCTACCTGTTAACAATAACTCTATTATGGGAAAAGGATGGTGTCTTCTTCCAACTTCAAGAAAAAAAAGAAGCTTTTAGTTATTTCTAGAAGAAAATATAAAGTTAACAAGTGTGCCAGCAATAAGGGTTGCTAGACTTATGACCTGTTAGCAAAACAAATGTTAAACATTTCATGCCATAAAAATGTGTTTGTAAGTCCCTCTGATTTCTCTGCACATTCTCTGTGGATGACTGACTTTCCTTCTGGATAGTCTCCTTTCTGCAGGGAGAAAGGTTCTGTGTATCAATACACTTCCTGACCAGGCTTTTTGTGTAACCTGTTCAGAAGACTGCATGCTAAGCCTGTTTAAGGAGAGGTATTATCCTTGGTCATTACAAGCCTTTTCCGCTCAGAGACCAATATCTAGCTCTTCTGAATTTCTAATCCTAACACAAATGGGAAGGCTTTTCACAGTGTAATCCCTTGCTTGTTTTTTACCTCTGCTCAGGCTGGCTTCTGTCAGATCTGCTTCCCTGCGGGAATTGCTTTTTAACAGTTTCTCTCTGCTGTGAGGCTGTGGCATCCGCAGGATCAATCAAACCAAAGTACAATGCACTGTACATACATCAGAAGTTAACAACACCAAAAGCTATACTATCCCTAGCTGGATTTCCTACGGAGTCCTTGCTTGCTGAGAGTGGTTTTACAAGCTGAATATTCACACATTTGTATTATAATCCTTTTATGGGGTCAGTAAAAGGAAAGGATTCTCTGCTATACTAACAGTCTCTTTTACGACACTGAAGTTACCATAGATTTCTGTACTAGTGTAGATTATGCTCAGACTTGCTCTGTACTCTGCTTTAGACATGCATATAAATTCTAGCTTGAGAATTTCATAAAAATGATGGCTAAGAAGTGTTTGTGGAGCCTTAGGTAATTGATGGTAAGTTACAACAAGGTCTCTTACAACATGTGGTAGTTCACATGTTGGCATTAGAGCACACATGCACAGTTACAATTTAGCAATATAACTTCATACAAAGCCAAACATCATACTAAGCATTTGGTAGCTGTTGATAAACATGCTTACCTCTCATCAATAAATCACTGTCCCTCTTCACAAATGTAACCTATGTTGAGCACCACAATAATACCACTGCTCAGAGGCCCTAAACAATGATTTTTTTTTTTTTAAGGGGGATTAAGACTGTAACTTAAAATACATTCACATATAATATCTTATTACACTGGCAAGAGGAACATCTTAAAAGAACAACTGTAGTTTCACCTCACTACAAGATAGATGCCACAAATGTGAAACGCAATTGTTTGTTCACTGTCTGCACTGACCTATGTTTTCATGCTTGCCTTCTAAGGAAAAGGCTTAGATATTCACATTGAAAAAATAAGGGAGGTTCTCAGTGAGAACAAAAATTTACTGTGGATAAGTAAGCCCCACAACAAACTGCTGTGAGCCTCCCATAGAAAGACTAAGCTTTCCCAACAGAGGTGAGACTGATTTATTACATTGGCACAAAAATTACCTTTTTAAACTAGGCAGCAAAGTTACAGCTTAAAGTAAACCCTTAAAAATCATGAACTGGCAACATGGTTGAAGTAACCTCAGTCATGTAAATGTATCCAACTGAATGAATACTTCATTTCTCATTTGAAATCATCCCAGAGGATCAGTGTGATGCTCTTGGGGCTTATGGGGCTGCTGTCAGAATGACTTGTTCTTGTATTCCTTGGAATAATGTAGCTTGAGAAGATGCTAGAAAGGTCCCTGATTTACTATGCTTTTACTGTCTATGCTGAAGTCCTTTAAAAGAATTAGGATATTCCATTTTTAATGAAATTTCAGAAGTCAGATTGGTTTTTGAATGTAAACCAGAGTACTTTGATACTTATTAATGAATCAACAAGTTGTCTTTTACAGCTTATGTGAGGTACAGACCTGTTAGTGTTTACAGTATGATATTTAAATGTCAGGTCTGCTTCTATCTTATTAGGGTGCCTGAAGAGAAAGATATATATATATATATGTGTGTGTGTGTGTGTGTGTCCATGCCCAGAAAAGGCAAAATATTAATGAGTTTTATCACTGGACATAAATTCAGGAAGCAGTGGTAGTATTATAGTATACTGTAGATCAAGTGCCTTCATAGAATGTGGTGTACATCGTAATTCAGTGTAAAATTCACTACACCATATGAATACTGCACTTCATAGCTTAAGATTAAGCAAACCGTTGTCCTTTACAATTTATCATCTTTTTCTTTGAAAGAAAATAAGAATAAAATGACAACATCAAAGTAAATGCAGCAATGCAGATCTTTTTTCTTCTGTATGACCTATAGCTAAATAAATATATTGCCTAGCAGCAAAACTATTTTATTTCTGATCTCTCAAAACAAGAATATACTGAAAATGTTATTAGAGTTGTCAAATATCAGTAAAAGACTAGAACCCTAGGCTATAATTTATGGCTGAAACTTTTATACTTAGTTTTCACTAGTTTTTATGGGCTTTACTGAGGGAAGAGGAAAACAAAATCAGAAGTCTCCAGCAAAGAAAGGTAAGGGGGGAGATAGTGCCTCATCTATTATAACATCAACAGAACAGTTTAGCAGATTAATAATAATATTTGTCTATGGCCTGATTTCTCCTGTCTACTTTAAATCTTAAACATTTGCATGCCAGAAGAAACCTTTCTAAACTTTCAACCTTTCTCTTTAATTTACTGTTGAATTATTGCCATTAGTTTGAAGGCTGCATTTGAGTTTTTGATATAACTTTGGTTCAAGAAATCGTAGATAAGAATCTCTTTCCATGTGCAGGTAAATTATTTTCTGTGCTTCATCAAAACATGACTGTGTCGGCTCTTGAACACTCCTTATAATCACTTTTCTTGCAGGACTGTCAATGTTAATCTGAAACATAAAATGACATTACTAGGTATCACTGAATAGATGCAAAGGAAGGGTAAGGAAGATTGAATTTAGGGGACTGGTACTGAATGTCTTTTTATTTATCTCTTTACATACCCTGTAATCTAAAATCAGCACCTACCCAAAAACAGTGATTCTAGTGGAGTGGATTTCTCTGGATGTGGATAACGCCAAAAACCCCATTGTCTTAGTTGATTGGTTTATTCCTCTTTTGGTGTTTGATTTAGTTAACAGCTATGTTAGTGGCTGGGTAGGGAGCTTGCTCCCTTGGGGACCAGAGGCCTAGTGCTGAGAGGAGATCTCTAAAGATGTGGTGTTAGTGCTAATGTCTTTCATAGGTTGAGATCTTGCTCTTTCAGAGGAGTCATTTGAGTTGCACCTTTCTAAATGCTGCTGAAATTTGAATATAAACAGTTTTTAAAATCCTCAACTGCATCTACCTTTTTTAGAGTGGTACCTAGTTCTTGTGTTACTAGTGAATATCAAGAAAATGTTAAATCGGTGTGTCCTGAAGACCTAGAAACCAGATGGCCAATCGCAAGGTTCAGCTACATACTATTTTAGAAAAAAAATTACAGCTTATTTTTAGCTGTCTTGATTTAAGCCCTTACTTCTGATTAACAAATTTGTGGTTGGCAATATTGACACTTCTTTTTTGGAAATGTAAATGTCTTGCTGAGTTTCCTATAGCTGCACATACTAAAAATAAAATAAGCCAGGAAAAAAAAAAAAAAAACAACAGAAAAATGCATTGTCTTTCCAATTGGCATTTAAAACCAACAGCGGGAACCTTCAAATTTCCTCAAGTTTTGGATTAGTGGGAGTGGTTTAGTCTTTTAAAGCAGCAACTGCTCTTGGCCAACATCTGGGAATCCAGCTGAGTAGTTTTGGCTTGCCCTTCAGTGTCAACAGGGAGGCTGTGTTTTGAGAGTCTATAATAGTTTTATTGTTATGCATAAACCAGAAAATCTAGCTTGATTTTTCTTTTCCAGTTATGTCAGTCTGCCAGAGGCAGCAGCAGTAAAAGCCAGTATTAGCTTATTTTTGCAAAGAGAATAATAAGCAGGGATAGTTAAAGGTCATAAAGCATGCTGAGCAGAAATGACTTTTTCTATAGCTGTTTGTCAGAAAAAAAAAATCACTCTCAAACATCTTACTTACAAACCTGCTCTGTTTCCCTATATCCTGTGCTGCTAAAAGCAGAAAATAATTAACCTGTCTTGGAAGCTTTCTTTTAGCCTGTTTCACAAAGAGGATGACAGCACTGGGTAGAGGTTTTTACTTTGTTCATTTATATTTACTCTTGCAAAGACCAGAGTACTATATACATGTAGCGATGACATAATCCAAAATCTATTGACGTGATATTAATGGCCCCTGGATCAGACGCTAAAAAGAATAAAATAGATCCTAGAATTTGGTTCTTAATCTAGTTGTGTCTTTTGCCTGTATGCTTGGCAGATATAGTTGAAAGATTTGCCTATGGACAAGATGTGAAGGCAAGTATTAAAATTCTGGGTGCAAAAAGAGTTTGGGGGGGATGAATACCAACATTTTTCACTCCCTTTAATACAAGAGGTGCTAGGCATTTTTTGTTTTTACACATCAGGCATTTCTGTTAGAGGAAATAAAGAGCTCATGTTATTTTATGTCACCTCACTGGGAGCCTGGGGTCAAACATAACTTCTAAAAAGTTTCCTGGCCATGGAAATCCTTTTCCTCTGTGATGTGATCTTCTTATAAGCTTCACAAGCAAGCCAGAATTCTATGTTTTCATCACTGTGCTCTGTCTTCAAGTAGGTCTTGTAGATTATAGGCCCGTCTGTAAATATTTCAGAAGCCAAATTTATATACCATGTATACCATGCCTTACCTTTAGAGCCCTTTGAAGGCAATAGGGACATTTACAAGGCAGTATAATTCTTGATTGTACACCTATAAATATTCTTATTAGATTATGTCAAAGTGGGGAATTAAACACACTAACTCACCCCAGAGCCCTACACTTCAACATTTGCTAAAAACTGACACTTATTTTTAAATTAAGTTCTAGTTTTTTTATAGAAGATATCTAAGTATTATCAAATAATTATGATTGAAGGAAAAAAATAAACACCTTCTTGGTGCAAGAATTTGGGGGGGAAAAAGGCAATTAGCAAAAAAGGAAATAACTTTTTTCTTGCTGCTGTAATTGATTGAAGTAAAGCAGTTAAAAGAATAGTCTGTTCAGCAATTAAGTGGTTCTGCACCTGAGGATGTCTTTGAAACACCTGGCAAGGGAGTTTGACAGCAGCAATCAGTGGAATCTTGGCAAAGATTAAATTTCTGAGACTGCCTTTGTCATGCCATTAAGCTTGTGTTGTACAGGATTAGGCGATAGAGTTGCTAAAATGTGTCTAGCAAGGACAGCGTTTCTGAGGCTTTCCTCGGTGCTAGCACTTGATGAGGAATGGTACTTGCAGTTGTAAGATGTACTTTCAGAGTAAAACCTAAGGTAGGCAAATACTTTGCCTACCTTTCATAGTAAGCTGAAAATTCATTGGCTTTAGAGTTTCTGGCTTTTCATGTGAGCACACCTTTGGGGTTCTGATGTTATTAGGCATTCTAAATGAATTCAAAATCAATGAATAGTGCTATCTCAGTACAGTGAATGATGTATTCTAAGAAGGCCGGCATCCAAGTACTGCTGGGATCTACAAGTGCTTTATTTAAAGCAAGCTTTCCTGCTGCTGCAGCACTCTGGGCTTTCATATTTCTAAAGACATTGAGCACTGCCTGTCATCTGGCAATAATGGTGATTGCATCCATGCCTGCTGCTTGTGTTATAATTTTGTCTCTTAAATGTTTTCTGTTGTGCACTTTCTCCCTGTGCTTTTCCTGCAAACCGTAATGTACTAGGTTGTTTGCCATTAAAGATTTTAATGGAAAAATTTTTTTCTTTATAGTTACAAATTCAGACTGTTAATCTTGTTCTTTGTTGTTTGTTGGTAGTTTGAAAATAATGCCAGCCCTTAGGAATAATTTTTAGATGTTTGTGCTGTGATATAACTCTGTACATGACTTTCTCATCAATATTTAAGAAAAAGTAATCCAACAGAGATGTTCCAGACTGCCAACCATATAAGAAATGTGGGAGAGCTCTGAGCCCGGAATGAGGCAGGGTGATGCTGGAGTGGGAAACTTCAGATTTGCTACTGCAGCTACAGCTCTTCCCATACCTCAGATGAGGGTCTGAGTTCCATGGCAATGCACTGTATAGATGTACCATTAGCTGTGGTGTCTTTGCCATACATAGGATTTCCCAGGTCTTTTGGGAAACTTTTTCTTTCACTTCTTATATATGTTGCTGTACAGTGCTCTGACTAGGGATATGGCAGATGAACCTGCCCTTATCACATGTCTTTAGAAGAATTACATGTGATTGCAGAAATGAAAAGTTTGGGAAAGCATTTACAGCATGCTATATTTATTTTCATTGTGAATCATGCTAAGCATGTCACACAAAGTTGTTTTTCATTAGTTGAATATAAGACAGTGTACATTATACTGCATGACTTATTTTTGCTTAATGGGAACTTTTTTTGGTAATCTGTCTGGGATACAACCGTACAGTTACTTACATTTACTTGTCATTAACTTTTCAAAAGACTGGGACCATTGTAACACTTCCTCCAAAGACACCCTTTGAAAAAAAGGAGATTGTTGTAGGATTAGCTGTGGTTCAAAGCATAAAAAATTAAATGAAATTACATTATTGAAAATCTGTCCCCTAATTTAAATAATATCTATATGAAACTTACATTTACAAAGGATTTTCTGTGTGTCCTAGATCTTGTGCTTACTATGCTGAAGCAAATATTTTTCTTGCTCTAACAAATACAGTTCCATCTCAAGATGATCCCATGTAATTCCTTTGGAAATGGCACTTTTTTTAATTGTGCTTAGGAGAAGCACAAGAAAAGTACTAGCTTTTTATATTTAGCAACTTCTTTGGGACAGAAATCATTATATACCTTATGAAATGTTGTTTGTATTCAGTAGCAAAGTTTTTAAGAGCTCAAGATTTTATTTGTAATATTTAAAGGCCTTTAACATCTAAATTGACTTGTCAGCTGAATATAAGCTCTGAATACAAGGTAAATAATGAAAGGTTAATGCTATCTTAGCTGTAAGGGACCACTATCTCTCTCCAGTTGCTTACAGTGCAGCATGACACATTATTACTAATCTAGACAGCTCTTAGAGGTGACTAAAATTGGATTTTTTTTCTTTCATGTTTGCTCTTCTTAAGCAATAATTTCACAAGCTTGTAGGAGTCTCCTGCCTGATTTTGTGAAAGAGTATGGAAGTAGTGAGGTGAGAGACTAAACAATTTAACAAAAAACAAATGTTTGAGGGCCAACTGTTCCATTTACACAGACTGAATTTTTTTAAGCTTTGCAGTTATAGGACATCAGTGCTGGTAACTTGGAAAAAATGTTTATGCTTATTAGTGAAGAAAACACAAAGGATGTATTCCAGTGGGTGCTTTCCATTATGCGTCAGCCAAACTTGGGAAGAGATCCCTTCTCACTGAGTATTTTGTTTTCATATGAGCTACAATTTTGACAACTGCTACTTAATGTCACAGAAGTTTTTAAATTTAAATTAAAAGCAAAATTGGCTTTGTAAGTGCTGCGTGATGCTTCATAGGTTTCTGCTGCACAACAGCCATGAGTAACTTTGTTGATTTTTAATTGGTGATCACCCATGTATTTTTAACTTCATATAATTCTTTCTTCCCCTGAAAGAGTACGTGCTCTGACTTGCTGATTATTTTGTCAAGCTTTCCTGATCAGTCTGATCTGATCAGAGAATATATAGTAATAGATATTTTACCACTATCAAATTATGGTGTCAATAACTCTCTAGTAACTCTTGACAGTAAAAAATACCTTTTTTTTTTTCTTATGAGCTATAGGCATCCTCTGTATAACTCATGAAGCATATGGTTACAGGGAAGGAGACTCTAGTCCTTTGAATGCTTTTTTTTTTTCCTTAAGAGCTGCTTCTGAGTCATAGTCACTGTTACTGACGCAGATAGCTTTTCACCGATGTCAGCAGTAGTGCTTGTATATAGAACAAGTGACAATCTTGTCTGTCTCACCGAGCAACATCAGCAGACCCATCTTATTTCCCTTTCTGATTATTTGTCTTTAGCATTAATCCGTGAAGCAGAAAGAATGCTGCCTGATGGGGCAGCTGACACAAGGGAAAACCTTTTTACTTTTAAAATCAGGAAAATATGAATGGCGGTAAGGGAAATATGAACATGGGTTATTAGGATCTGTATTAATGCCACTTTCATAGCTGCTGTGCTTACAGTATACTTGTTGCTGCACTGATTTGCAACAAGGCTTTATAGCTGGGACTCCAAAGTTTAAATTGGAAAATGCTGTTGTAGTGTCTTGTGGGAGTTATCGTTCACTTCTTGTACGGTCTCCAGTGTGGGGGGGCTTCCCTGGACACTGATGTGTGGGAGAGAAGTCGTCATGCAGGAGGCACTTCTGGAAATGGTGTCTGGATTTCTGCCACTTAACCTCACCCAAATGGCAGTTTCAGGAGTCATCAGACACACCTCAGTATTGCTGTGAAGGACACATTTCTATCCAATGAATAAATCAATACCAAGTATGACCTGATACCAGTTGGCAGGTGTGTTGGATGGAAGCATTTCACCACCCTGGTGTGACATGTCAACCAAAGTTCTAGCCATGGTTGGCCTCCACTGAGGTTGGTGGCATCTGAGGACTTGCCAATGGTGCTTGGCTACGTCTCTTATCCATGTGTGTGTTCAACCTTTGCGAACAGTTTGAATTCTTCTGAAGGATTGACCCAAAATATTGGGCTTTCAAATTCTTCATAGTCCCAAATCTGCACTTAATCTAGGGATTAGTTTAGGCCTATGCCTTTTTAATACAAAAGAAGTTCCCATGGGGATACACCCACCTTCCACTAGAGAAATGCCAGTTTGCACTTCATGTACTGTAAAGGAACTGGCTATACGAAGATGGTCACCCAGGGCAGTTGTGAAGATGTCTCACTTTTGCATGATCTTAAGCTTGCAAAGAAAACTGCCACTGTGAATTTTGAGATTTTTTTGTTTCTTGTACTGACAGCTGCATGCACTGCAGAACATAACAATCTTATTGTTACTTACTTAGAAGTGATCCCACTTTCTTCTGCTCTGAATATCTTGCAAAGCCAACAAGTATTTGGACTCATTCTCCTAAACATGGGAAATATGTGAGTTTTAAACCTCCTGTGCTCAGTTCTGGCTATCTTAAACTGCACTTATAATTCGGTCTCCCTATAGCAGTGCAACCAGTTCTAGCAGGATTCTTATGCATTTAATCTTGGAGTCATGGCTGAAGCATTAGACCAAAATATATTTTTGTGACATGCAAGGACTTAAAAAAAAAAAGTGTGTTAATAATTCTCTTTGCTTTTCCAATTTTGAACAGATTTTATAAGTCTGAGCCTGACACAAAGCAGAAGAAACCAGGAATCTTTTCCCTGAAAGTTCAGGGTGACCTGGATCAGGGATCAGAGCTCATTGTAAACTGGACAATGCTGAGTAACTTGTTAAAAGTTTGAGATGAACATTGATATTTGTCCAGCAAATATCTCAAAGTTGTTAAAAATTCACGTTAAACTTGCTTTTATATAGAGATGATATCCATAAGGAAGGGTATAGTTTTTTAGTAGGAATGAGGCAGTCAAGAATATGTATGTGTAAAAAAAAAATCAAAAAACCCAACCCATAAAACCAAACAAAAACCACACACAAATCTCCCAAAATATCTTGACCTGGAGTATGTATATTTGTTCTGCTTTGGCTTTCAAGAGATGCCAAATTCTTTGCAAAGTTTACATAGAGTGGGTAACTTTATAGATCTGCCTGAAATCAAAACAGTAGTCTTGTACATTATTTAAACTCACAGTTTCTTTCAGGTTTGGGTTTGATTGGCACTTACTACTCCTACAACCAATTTTTTCCTTCAAAGTGAAACACACAGTAAAAGACAGAGCAAGGCTGTATCTCCCAGCATTCTGAACTGGTGAAACATTTGCATTTACCTGTAGTCTTATTTTCCTTGTTTCCCTCACATTTATATCCAATTTTGCATTATGAGTTTTACCCATTAGATTTCCCACAGGATATTGAAACTTTGTAACTCTGCCCGACTGCTATACTGCAACTCCTGCTGCTCGTGTTCCCTGTGGCACTGTAGGATTGCCAGTGGCCATGGCCTGTTTCCTACTTTTGCGGAATTCTCTGAACCACACTCCACTTGGCTTCTGTATGACTTCCTCTACACTTGCCTATTCAATTCACTAGTATTTGCTCATCTCACCTCTGCCTAAAAGCAATCTTTTGAAACTACACAATATTCCATATTTAAAATGAAGTTATGCATTTAAGTTCCAGCATATGGTTATTGCTTATCACTTTATTTTAGATTATTTTACCCAGTGCCCTCTATTTTGGGTAGTTTCATGTGGCAATCGTTAGTCTTTCATTCACGGAAATATTAACAAAATACAGTCTTTGTGGCTTCTCTGAAACCTGAAGAAGCTTATGTGGGTTGCCTACTATACAGAAATGATCAAGAAATATTAGATGAAGCAATATTAAGTAATCTAGTTCAGCTACCTCCACCTAAATTCAAAGTGTCAATCAGTAGTTTTTTTTCTTCAGGTGGTTGCTGCATGAAGTCACATTTGTATAAGGAAATGTTATTCTGAGGAACCATTTTGATTTGAGTTAGAGGCTTAAAACAAATATTGTTCCCCAGGGCTTGTTGAGTACACACATTTGCCATGCAATACATCTAGGGCTTTGTGGTTCTATATTCTTTTTATATTATAAATATTTCCTAATAGAGGAACAGAGCATACTGATTTTATCTTTTTCAGTGCTTCTCTGGAATGTCGCCTTTCCACTGAAGCATAGTCTATGCTTAATTTGTCTAATGTTGCTTGTTTCTGCTGGCAAGAGTCTTAGTCCTAAAGTAAGATGGGAATAGTATGCAAAGCCACAACATGCCCTTGAGAAACTGGTGTCAGTTTTGAGTTGGCTAATCTTCACAAGTGACTTTACCGACATGAGTGGCCTGTCTTCTGTTGTAAATGGTAGCCCATCTACATCTTAACTACTTAATATAGCTTTGCAGTGTTCAGCTAACTAGATTTGGACTATGGGAGCTGTTTTCACCTGTTACATATAGATAACATTTTTTTGTTTGCTCATTATAAGGTTTTATTGCAACAAGGCCACAAGTTCTTTAATGTGTAGGATCTGTGCTTCCTGCAGGTCTTGAATCAAAAATAGTCACATGGTTACAGTACTTCCAGAGAAGGAATTGCCTCTCTGGAAGGCAATTGATACTAAATGAATCTAAGTCCTGAAGTTATTTACATCTGTAAAAGATATAAGCAGTACTGATGCAGAAGTGACTGTTTAACTATTATATGGGAAAAATATCAGGGAAAACTGCTTTGGAAGATCAAAGACCAGGATCTTTCTATTTTTCAAACTACAACATACTTTTTTTTTTTGGCACCCTTATGCTGTGCCAGTGAACCTGTAAATGACCTAATGTCACAGTTTTTAGTACATAGCATAGCTCTAGCAGAGCCTTCAGAGAAACCACTATATAAAAATTCTAATTAATTGCCTTCTGTAATGTCACTCAGCTTAGTTTGTACTAAGAGTATTACACAATATTAATATATAAATAAGGATAAAGTTACCTATACATCAGAAACATTTCTAAAATGAATGCTATTCTAAGGTAACTTTACAGGCAAAGAGGAAAAAAAAGCAGTGTTTCCTTGCCTATGCTATACTTCTCTGTTAATATTTTGAAGTACAAAACCTCATACTTACAGAAACTCTTCTAGGATTGTTTCCTGTAGTTAAAAAGTTTCATTTAGTACTTGCATTTGTAGGGATAATTTTCCAAATTCCTCAACCTGTTTTTTTGCTTCATTATTTTCTTTTAGTGTAGAAGATCTTACTAGCCTTTGGTGGTGTGTCCGTAATGCTTGTGTTAGTGCCCGACTCCTTTCTTACACATACCATAGGCAAACAGTGGCTGTGGTTTCTGGTAGAAAAAGTTCAGTTGGACTCTGACTCACCACTGATAGAGGCTGGTTGCTCTGAAATTACCTTGCCATCTCTGCTGATCAGCTGTAATGAAATGAAGCTGTGCTTTACTTCATTGAAATCTTGCATGTATTGTTCAATTTTTGTGACTAATATTTCCCAACCCTTTATCAAAGTTCTTTATATGAAATCTAAAATTTGTGATGAAATAAGACAAAAGGCAGAAGTACCCTTGCACTAAAATCAAGTTTCATCCCCTTACAGGCAGCATTGAGGCAAATACTTTGGATTGCTGTGGGAGAGCCTTTATTTTCTGCTCTGACACATTAGTGTGAGGCTTTCGCATGCTTTGAACTAGTAAACTTGGTATTGTGCACCATCTGAGTGATGTTAGAGCAGAACTTTCTTTAAACTTGTATGAGGTCCTCTGTCATTTTTCTCATAGCTGTTTCCCATGTTATGGCCCCATTTTAAATTGAGACTCAAGTTACCTATGTTTCACTTACTCTAGCTAAGAGTTTCAAAGCAGTCATGTAAATGAACAGAGCCACTGAAGTTGCTCTGTTCAGGCCAGTGGTAGACTTGTTTGTAGTGGTACTGGGGCTTTGGGAGTAAGCACTATTTCAACCAGTTGTAAATTAGCCATGGGGGTGGCAGGGGTGTGAATCTTGCTAGAGAACTTTCTGAGGGTAGTTGTGAGTTGTGATCTCTGGGGACTTGCAGTACCTACAAGGCACAGACTGACTGTGTCAGGAGGGAAAGGTTGCTCCATGTGACAATCCATGTGACAGCCCAGCTGTGTGCGGTGTGCAATGTTTCTTTCAATCTTACCTCTCTGTTTTGTCTCATCTTTTTCTCTTACAAAACCTCCTTGGCAAAACTGTATAATATTGGAACTTAAATTGAAGTTTGAGCCTACAATAATATAGTACACACATTTATTTTATTGCAGCTCACCCTGCTGGTACACAGGCCTAGTGTAGAAGGATGTACATCCGTTTTCCAGCAGTACTGGTTCTCCTAGGGAGCAAATGTGTGTGGCGTGCACACTTACAGCAGAACCCGGTGTCTGCTCAGGGCAGCGTTAGAGCCTGCCTGTAAGGAACTTGCCATGGAACCCGGCCTGTGCTTATGGAAAGGGAGGGACAAATACCACAATGTGAACCATTTTCTATGGATTGCTATTTTGTTAAATCTTATTCTGTGTTCCTCATGCCTTCACCCAGGTTTTTGGAGTATTTTGTTCAATTTCCATACTAGGAATGGGTAGGGGCAAGTATCTATGTAATGTAACTCAAGTTGATTATTCAAATAGTCACAATAGTGAGACAATCCAACTCTCACATGCCTACTCAAAAATAATACTTGTAATGCTTGCACATACAGGCAGTTATAGACTAAAAGCGTCTGAGGGAAGTAACTTTGGCCTGAACTTGACAAGCTAAAAATGGCTATAAATAATCTTACTTGTAGAACTAAAACTAAAAAAAAAAAAAGAGAAAAAGCACCATATGAATAAATGTGATTCTGGAAAAGTTACATAATGAAAATCCCAGTTATGTTGATAGTCTCCATAGTGATTTGAAGGAGTATTTAACTATTTGATTTACATGTATTTTGTAAAAACCTTGTGTGTGTGCATATGTAAGTTCTTTTTCAAAAGCTTAAATGTATCTTATTTGTGCAATACATTTTATTGTCATTAAAGGATCGCTCATCTAAAATCTTAGTATTAAATGAATGACAATTAACTATTTAGGGCTTTTTTCTATCCTCAACTGATGTTTATTATCAGGACACTGTATATGACATCATCTCTTCAAATTGTTCAGTGACTGAGTATCAGCAACCAGTGACTGTGTGTTCAAATATTCTCTTCTACATGTTTCAGACGTTAAAAATACCATAATATTGCTTAAAATTGCCGTTTGTTTTGTATTTTTTTCTGTAAGCTGGTTTTTACTATTAAGCTGAAGAAAATACTACTTTAAACCTCCTCCTGACTTGTACAGTGGGAGGGTATTTAGGTGCATGATTTGTTGCTTATTTCATGTCTGCAGTTTTGTTGTATCCTTGACCGTGCTCTAAAGCACCATTTGAAATTAATGGCTATCTGCAGGCACTTAGAGTTGCCCGAGTGCCTTAGTGTTGGGCGGTTGACTTGCTGGCAAATCTGTCCTTGGACCAGGGCAGAGGAAATGTAAAACCAGAGAATCTCACTGGCTGGGAAGCCCTCAAAGACTGAGGGACCCTGAAGGGTCATGGGTATGTACCTGCTTGCCATTGCTGTGCTTCCCAGGTGCTATGAGGACTCTAGCTTCTCACTCGTAACTGGACTGCTACCATTCAAGCTTGTTGCTCTTTTGTTGAACTTGTTATAAAATCGTATTTGCAACTTGTTTCTGAGTCAGCTGCTTTCCACTACCATTCTTTCATAGCTTGATATCCAGAACATTACCATTCTAATTCTTTTTCCAGAATATTTAAAGCACATAGGAGTGGAAGGTTTAGTCGTTAATGCGGTGTGCCGCTTCACTGAAAAATTATGTGATTGAACCTAAATCATATCCTTCCTCTTATTACATAGATATTCCACTAGATGTCATCTGGTATTACCCTGAAGGAGAAGCTCTAGCTTCTGTATGCATCAGTTCAAACTGTGGTCTCATGAGGGTGCATGTGGGTGCAGGTTCTGGGTAAACTCCCTGCAGTTTCATTGTAATGAATGGTCTCCTCTAGCCTGAAAGAAACTCCTTGCCCAGATAGATGAGACACTGAGACGAGCAGGTAACTGAGGCATATGTTGAACAGGCTGTTTAAGATGGCTTCTAATATGGCCTTGTTCCTTTGAATTCTGTATTCTGCCATGCGTATGGGTGCAGAACAACTTCCAAGTCATGAGGGCATATGTTATGTAGGAATCAATTATTGCTTGGTTTATTCAGCAGTTGAGGTGGACCTGCTTTTCAGAAAGAAAATGATGAGGAAAATTGAAAGGCCGAAAAAACCAGAGAAAATGGCTATATCCTATCAGAGCTGCTGAATTGGTCAGTTGTTCTGGCTTGTTCTTTTCCTACAGGTTAACTATCAATTGCTAGCTAGTTTAGACAATATATGTTCAATAGCTTGATTGCAGTAATATTTTCTTATCAGTGAGGATAATGTTCCCAGATGAGTTCTTGCTCATAGTCTATTTCTTTTTCTTTTTTCTTGTGATTACTTGCCTAGTAGCATCTTTGTTAGTTCTCATGCCTTTTTTCTCTCACCCTTATTCATTCTTTCCTATTTGTGTTTCTATTTTAATGCCCTTCTGCTCAATAAACATCTCACCCACCTACGTCTGTTTCACACTAGTGAACATGGAAGTACTGTGTGTCTCATTTTCTGTGTTGTACCCATTCTTTCCATCTACCCACATACTCCCGTGCTTGCACATTGCCACCCTTGCTCCTGCAGTACACCCACACACTGGCATTCATGAATGTAGGAATACTGCTTGCTGGGGCTTGCCTGGTACTCACATTCCTGAGGCCATGTCTTATAAGGGCATGTAAATAGGATCGCTGAGGATGGCCCTAGATCTCTAGGCACAAGCACAGGCAAAGCAATAAAATATTAAGGGCCTTTGTTAACCTTGGGGAGAGCACAAAGTAGATACTCTGATCTAGGTGCTACTCATCCTCATTGTTGTTTGGGCACAGTATAGAAATAATTGATCAATGTTCTTGCTTTTCACTTTACACAGCCATTGAGGTTTCCAGAGGACATCCCTGTTTCTCCGGTTGCATCTTTCTTGGTGGCTTTGATCAGTTCTTTTTGGAACTTTCTTTCTCTAACTGAAGACGGTCTCAAGAAATGTTAGGTTCAGTGTGCAGCAAAGATCTGCTCATAGGGCAACAGGCAACCATTTTCACAGGCTCAGCTCCTTACTGTAGGCCACAACAATGAAGAAACTGTCTGTAGGTATACAGATGATGTAGTTTCTGTTTCTGAGTAGAAGTAGGCATGGCCTGCTAGTAGTCACTGACTTCAAGAATTTGAATAGCTTCTATATTCATGGCTTCAGGTTTTATTGATAAGGTTGGACAAATCTTACATTGCAACCAGTCTCTGCAAATTCCATTAACAATCATTTGCTGAGCGAAAACAGACTGAAGTCTAGATAAGATTTCTGAAAACCTTCCCTCAGTTGTACGCTATGACCTTTCTCTTCCCTTTTTCTTATTAAAAGCCGTGATGTCATTGTGTGAGCCTGATATTCTGCAACAACTGAAGTAAAGGAAATCATGTGACTGGAAGCTTGGACTAGTTTTTACATGAGCTTTCAACCTTCCCATTCAATCATGTTTCAGAGGTGGGAAACTGTGGTTTGGGTACAAAGCACTTAGCTCTCTCCCTTAGCTCTCTGTCAGACTGCACACACGCTTGCACGAAAGCGCAGCAGTAAACAAGGCTACTTACACTTCCTGCAAGTGTAATCATTTTGAAGATGCCAGTTGTCCATCTTGCAGTTGTTTGTTTAGTGTGAGGTTGTTGATTACAGTTTGGTCCAGGTTGGTCAGAATATTTGACCATGTTAGTCCAGGGCCCCCTATCCTCCAGGTGTTTGCTCCAGCACTTACAGATCCTGGTTGGACTTTGGGCTCTGTTTGAAAATCCTGAATATGTTCACTATTTCCTCAGACTGGCATGAAAAAGTATGTTTTATTTTGTTGTTTGGTTGTATTTTGTTTTATTTTTAAACATTGTCCTCTAATAGCAGAAGCTCTTACTCTGACCACAGTAACTGGAAAAAAAAAAACACCGCAAAACCCCTTGTGACTCAAGCGATGTCAAGTTTGTAGGTAGTTGTACTGTCACTTTTGTACTTTGGCTGTAGAACAAAATTTGAAGAGAAGCATTGCTAATCTGCTCTGTTTCTGTCTGCACACAAGTCTAGAGTGATCCTGAAAGGTTTACATTTCTGCATTTCATTTTTTAATTTTATTAGTGAAAGGGGCCACATGAAAGCTGGTGACCGAACTAGTTTAGATAAGTGCTTTAAGGTTGTGTGGCACTTAGGCTGTTTGAAGAAATTGAAGGTAGGTGCTCAGTAGAATTTAAATGTTGATCATCTTTGGCATCTTTCAAGAGAATACTTTCTGGGGCTGTTTTGAGAAATGAGGGGAATAAGTTTATTTCCAAAATAACCTCATCAGTTCTTGGTGGATGTAAATCTGCTTTTTGTGATTAAAACCTTTGAGGCTGTATTTAACCAAACAAAGCCAGGGGATAACCTTAACTCCTCTCTGACTTTGAGCATCCAAGACAAATTTAAATCATCCAATGAATATTAAGCAAGAACTTGTTTTGCAATTTCTGCCTCGTTTAATGACTAAAGACTTAATTTCTAAAAGCTTTATTTATAGACATTATGGTCTCTGATACAGTCAATTCATGCCTATGAAAGGAAGATGAGAACATCTAATTTTTCCACCTATTGTCATCTATTTTTGCTTTTCAATCTCATTTCACAACCATAAAGGAGATGACATCCAGGAAGCCTCTTACTTCAGAGTGTGGGCAGGGATGGGTGGCACTTAGGGGTCTAAGGTGGTAAATCTGTACTATTCATCACCATTTCAGCTTTAATTTCCTTGCTGCTTCACTGTGCATAATGATAGGATGTCTCTACTAACAGGCTTTCATGGATGGCCTTTTCAATAAATGGGAGAGAATGATACTATGTTATACCATATTTTTAGTTCTGTTTGGGATAATATTAAAAAGATCTATTTCAGGGAATACATTTAGAGACAGTTTTACACATTGGAGCAGTTAAAGTTAATCTTCTAAACTCACATTCATGGTCTCCTGGACTCTTGAGTCCTTATGTAAAGAAAAACCTCTCTGCAGTAGGGAGAGGTTATTTCACTTCAAAAGTATACCTGAAGATGGTACAATGATTTTTTTAATTTTTTTTTTTTATACTGGAACACTGATAAACAATGAGAATGTTTCCTTTGGGGGTAGGGTAGAACACTTAAGTCTGAGTCACTACTGTCAAAGCTTCTCCATGTACTGTATCCTGTTTTCCAATACTGATCTGTAGCTGATGGCCAATCTGATTAAACAGGTTTTTTTAGACTGTGAATGAACAGCAAATTTCCATTCTTCTATGGTATATTTTTTTCCAAAAATGAAGCTAAGTCTAGTTAAAAAATATAAAATCAAATAAGCTGTTTGACATAAGTATCTTAGGGGTTGGATGACACTCAGGGCCTGATTATTCTGGAAAGTTTTAGCAGTTAACTGATAATGAACTCAGTTCAGCATATGTTGAAAAAGGACAGCTTCCCTCAGTTGCCCACTAATTTATTTACAAGATAGTAAATAGCTTGCATTCACAAGTTTCTCCTTTGAGTATGGGAAGTTTCCAGGGAGGCATGCTTTCTGTGTTTGTGTCCTGTTTCAGAAGAGTCTGCCACGCTGACATCCCACAGCTGTGACACCAATCTGCAGTACGCGTGGGTGCAGTGAGGAGGAGGTGAGTAGGAAATCACAAATGAACTTGATAAGGTGTATGCCCCTTGTGAATGAGCCAAGGGTCACAGAAAATCGTCCTTAATCCCTTTGATCTGTATGTCCTGCTCTTTTTCTGAGTCCAAAGAATATCCATTTTGGCAATACTTAAAAAAAAAAAAAAAATCACTGCAAACTAAGCATTGTATACTGCATTTTGAAAAAGTGATTCTGAAGAAATAATAAAAATACCTATCTCTGGACTATTTTAAAGCATGCAAATACTGTTCAGTGTCTCAAAATACTGGAAAAAATATTTCAGTTGTACAATTGAAGTATTACTTATAACTTTTCCCTTTTATAAAGTAGGTTAGTATGGATGGCACTATAAATTGCCATAAAATACTTCCAGACCTCTTGGACCTTGTTTAAACAACCAGCTGTGTATAGCACTGCTATAGCAACAGATATATAATACTAGGCTTACGACAGCATCCCAGAGACAGCTCTGAATTTCTGCTGTGCTGTTTATTGCTTGGTGAAACATGGTCACGTTGCCAGGGACACTGGAGGGGGCTGGAATATCTCTGGAATTAACAACCTGGGTGATTGACCTTTGTAGTTGTTTTCAGGTTCTTACTGCAAATGAGGTGAAAGACAGAAAATGCACCAAGGTTGGATTGTAACAGTTTCCTTTTTGGGGAAAAAACCAAACAAACCAAACAAACATAAAAAACACCAAAAAACCCCCCACACCAAAAAAACCCAACTTTCTGTTTTCACACTGTACCAAATCATGAACAGGGGAGATGCTTGTGGAAAAGAGAGAAAAGTCTGTCTTCCCTCCTCAAACATTCTGGTCTATACTAACTCTGCGTAACACAAGTGGTTGGTGTGCTCCTTGAGAGCATGTTAGTCTCTTCTATGGATAGGTTTAGCTTATTTTGAGAGGGCTCTAACCAGCGTGTCACTTTGTCACCCTTTCCTGTTAGGGCGGACTGGGTGCCTCCTGACAGGAGGTCGGGGTGCCAGGCAGTGTCTGTGAATACCTGAGCAGCTGTGGTGGCTGCACTCAGTCTTTAGTGAAAAGATGTGCTCTGCCCGATCTAAAGGCACAGGGTGGTGGGCACAGGTGGCCATGTTGGCCATCTCTTGAAGTGAGCACTGACTTCTGCA
The DNA here is from genome assembly GCF_000687285.1 of Phaethon lepturus. Taxonomy (NCBI): domain Eukaryota; kingdom Metazoa; phylum Chordata; class Aves; order Phaethontiformes; family Phaethontidae; genus Phaethon; species Phaethon lepturus. The sequence continues at coordinate 39,416 of NW_010551071.1, read as the reverse complement.
GCACCCAAAACCACGACACGACTCCAGAGTCTGCTTTCTCCTTTTTATTATACCTGCCTCTGAGACCTATGTTGAGTTGGAAACCTCTGTCCACCCATTACCCCACCCAGCAGTCTCCCCAACAGTATATGAAACTGCTTCTGATGAACAGTCTTCTCTAGCAGTAACAAGCCATAAAAAAAAATAAAATTCCAACTAGCTGTACTGTGAAATATGATTTTAGTCAGAAATTTCATACAGGTGTTTGGCTAAATGGCAAAATTGTGAAACTGCTGGAGGAGTAAATGAACACTGGGACCATAATAATTTAAGGGATTTACAGTCAAAAGAATAATGTTAGTTGGAGGCAAACAGTGTGTCTGTTTAGAGGGTAGCTGATATTTCATAGTTCTTCTGTGAGGTTGAAGCTATGCAAACAGTGACATTTTGTCCATGTTAACTGAGTCAGAATAAACATGAGGGTGCCACTTGTGTGGGAGGCATAGCTGTTATTCCTAATTCACAGGAATTAGATTTATTCCTACTGATCCTGGAAAATTAATTCATGTGAGAGTGTGCCAGCTGGAGATTGGTTTACATAGTTTCAGGAACATTCAGGTTTTGCATTCAGAGTCTCCCTCAGGTACAAATTTAACAAAAGGGAAATAACAGTGCAAGGTCAGACTTTTCTGATTTTCTTTATTTACTGGCCTTGAAAGTAGGAAGATGTGATTTGCAGTGGATTCCAGCTACAACAGTAGGTGATGGTGGAAGTTGGCAGCAACTGCCACTTAGCTATATTCCTTCCAGCAGGGTTTTGCTTCTAACGCTGAAGACTGGGACCTCCAAGGGAGGACAGAATGTCCCCAAAGGGTGGCAGTATGAACACAGTCTGCTCTCCCCACGAGGTGACGTCTGTGGGTTTACAGCTTCTCCATCTTGTACAGAATAATGGACTGTGCTTGACTAAGCTCATGTTATTTTGGAAAATGGAAAATCTGCAAGGTGAGAGAAAATCTTGTATTGGCACCTGTGTGATAGCTGTGTCTCATGATGGTAACTCATCGAGACAAGGGCACGCTTTGATTTATTTTCATTATGAACTCTAATGTCACAAGGTCTTAAACTCTTCAGACTTGGTAGTGCCTGTGCTTGCAGTTACATAGTTCAAGCGTAATTGCAACTTTTTGTCTTTAGTTCTTATCACTGCCCACTGTGGTATAGGCTACTCATAGTATTGCATAATTTAGAGCAAATTTAATACAATACTTGAAGCGAAATTAAATTACCTTTGATGCTAGTATTGATATTGTAAACTAGAGTCAGGATCTTGCCAAGATTAGGTTGAATAGCACTAATATCACAAGGAATGTGACTGCTAGTGAGTCTCACCAGTTATAGCCTCCCTATGTAAGCAAGCATGGGTGATCTGCTGTGCTCAGCACATCACCAGTATTGAAGCGAATTGAACTGTGGGGTCAGTGATTAAATGTTTTCTATATTTGAGATTTGACTCAGATACTGGCAACTGGGGGAGCATGAAAAAGAGGAAGGAAATGTAAACCTGCTTACCTTTTTTGTTTTCTTTTGGGGGGGCTGTGAGGATGAGTCTGTGTAGGTCAGGGTCACCTACTCCAGATAACTAAGGTTATGGTTGTGTGAAATGGGTAAAAAAAGAGAAAAAGTGGTATGAGGAAAATTAATATTTGTGTAAGGAGATGGGAAGTAGTGGCATAGTGGGACAGAAGGGTACTATGTGTTTCAATACTTCAGTAATTATAGTAGAAAGATCACTTAAAATAAGATGTAAAATGACCATAGAACTTTATTTTTAAGTAAATTTCATTGAAGAGTTTCTTATTATTTTGCAATAAATTAAACAGAAAAGATGCTACATACCTGCCTGTTGAATCCAAACCTAGTAAAAGTACAGCTTATATAGCTCTTATAACTTAAAATATATAAATTTTAAGACATGTCAACTTATATTTACATAGTGCAATAGCATCATGGAACTGCACTCACGCTTATTAACACTCCACAGATTAAAGCCATTCAGTCTTGTCTGGGCATTTTCTTGTTACGCACAAAATTGTCAGTCATCCTTATTTTTCTTGTGGATTTGATAATCTTTTCCCAACACTCAGCTTACTGGTCTTGCACTTCCTAATAAACAGCAGTTCTTTGGGATCTAAGACTTGCTTCGATGTTCACAGTGTAGTTCAAACAATAAATAATATCTGTATCCTGTCTTGATTCTGTGGCATATGGGAGGAGAGGATTTTCTCCCTGTGCTGCTCTCACCCTTGTAACAGTCTTGCCAGATCCTGTGTCCTCTTGGCTGTGGAGCTCTTTGCACCTCCCTCGTATCCCTCCTCCCAAGATGGGGGTTCTCCTTGCCGTAGATCCAACTACCCTGAAAGATCTCTGCACAGGCTATTTGACACAGAGTCTATTTGGCTCTTCACTGCCTCAAACACTTCATTTTGAAGAGCTGCTTTGCAGCTGATTCAAAAGGTTCAGGTAGGCTTTGGATTTCAAAAATCTGGGATATGAATCCCTTTCCATGAGGATGTACACAGTTTTCTGGGCTTCATCAAAACTTGTGTGAGTTGGGTCTTGAGCCCTTTTGGCTGTTGCTTCCCTCATCTGATGGTCAATATTGATCTGGAAAGCAAAAAACAAATGCCATTGACATCCTAAAAATGTACTCTCTTCCTATATCTATCACTTTTTGTCAATAAACAAATTTGCAGCCTTAGAACTCAATGTGACAGTTCAATATTGGAACTGCAAGATGAGGGGAATTTTAACCCATATTCCAGTCATGCACAAAAATTGCTATTCACTATAGAAATACAGTTTCTTATGGAGTCAGAAGTCATACAACTCAACAATGGAGTAATTAGAGGAACAACCTCCAATTAAACTTCCAATTAAAACAATAGGAGAAATCTTGTGTAGAATGAGAGTCTCCAGTTTGAAATATGATTGACATACACAACTTCAATTCTCCAGCATGTACACATATTTTAAGAGAAGAAATAATCCATGGCTCTCCTACTAGCAAAGTGCTCTTTTAAGTACCTGACTCCAAACACCAGCAGCAATTCAAACTGGGCTGACTCAGAGAACAGCATCATGTGCTGATCTGCTCGTGCCTCTGCTGAGCTTCTGCTGGTGGTGCTCCCAAGTACTGGCCTATATTGTGTGACTCTACTGATAATCTTGCAGCTGAAGGCAGTAATGATGCAAGTACATTCATAAAAACATGCAGCCACATCTTCTTCCTATATAACTGAATGAATGTATGAGCCTATCTGAGAAGTTACACTTCTATCTTCTGATTTTTCCAGAATCCTTGTATTGTAACACTAGACAGAGTAACTTTTGTACATACCTGTTTAATAGCATCTGACTGAACAAACTCTTCATAAATTCTTTCTGCTTTACCATGTAAGTGATCAGACTTGGTTTTCTTGTAATCCTCACAAGCCAACCAGAACTCGATGTTTTCCTCACTGAACTCTGACTTCAGGAACTCCCGAAAGACACCTTGACCACCTAAAGCCAGCACAAATACATCATCATTTATAGTATGATATCTGTGAAAGCCAACACAAATATATCATCATTTATAGCATGATATTTGTGACCAGGGAGGATAAAATAAATAGCATGAGTTGTATTGAAATCACTGTTATAAAATCTTGTCAAAATATGCTGTTCTTGCCTTCTTCAGCATATTACAGATACTCTAATATTAAGGGTGATGGGAGTCTTCCTAATTATGTTCAGTGTTTTTAGATCTAGACCCTGGGTACCAAAAGACACCAATAGATTCTAGTCCTAAACAGATTGTCCTAGGGTACAAGTGGAGAGAAAATTCCAAACTAAACTGATGTGTTACACAAGGACAGAAGACTGATCAAAAAGCACTGAATTGAGTTATTTGGGGTTTATCTGCTATACTGGAAGTATGAAATGGAAGGGGAAAACAAACTTGGAAGCAAAGCGGAATACAGTAGCCGTATTACACTGAAGCTGTAAATAACTGAAATGCAACTGGCCGTTCTCTGATGACAGTGTTTGCAGAAAGCTACAGCTTCGCCTATTTGGTGAGTTTAGATAAAATTTTGTCCTCAGAATAAGAATGAAGTCAAACTGAAGTAATAGACTTACTTTGGCTGGCCAAGAGGTTTTCCAAAGATTGGGACCACTGTATTACTTCCTCTGCAGAAAGCCTAAGATGAAAAGAAAAAGAAAAGACTTTAGGCAAGAAACTGTGTGGTTTTATTTGCATGTTTAAAGGAGAAAAATTTCATAATTTATTATTCTATTCTAGAAATATGTACCAGGTATTTATTAAACTTAGAGCTTTCTCATAATCTGAGACCCTGGAGACAAGCCCACATTGAGAAAAATAATCAGAGAGATGGAAAAACAAGGAACTATGATGTTATCCTGAATTCTGTTCGCAAACAGTGAGCTTTTACTGTAACTATGACCAAATAATTTTTAATCTGTACTTCTGTTTCTATATTCCTGAAGTAAGAATGGTAATATCCTCACTCTTCACTTAAGTGTGAAGCGTCATTTCTTATATAAACCTTTAGAAAATGGATACAATGTCCCTCTGAAGAAAATAGATTTAACTGAGGTGACTTCTTCCTCGCTGTTTGATGCAAACTTATAGACACCGCTAAGAAAAAACTTAACTCATTAATAGTTTCTACTTCCTAATGTTCACCTCTTTTTGTATTTTGGAAATTCTAGGCATTATTATAACACTCGTTGTTCTAGAATTAGTTTAGAAATGAATAAAACAGCTTTCTATATAGTAATCTAGCAATACGTATATTTTCTTATAACTTAGCATATCTCAGTACTTACATGACACTTCTGGAGTTAGAAGTCTTGATCCCAGATTCGATACGTGGTACCATGCACTTCAAATAATTTTTGAGATCTGCGCCACTGAAACCAATGAACAGACGTTTTTGTAATCCATTGAAATTGTAGTTGTATTTAAATTCTACTTAAATTTCTTAACTCTTAAACAGAGGCTGACAGCTCCATCCTGTGACTGAAGTCCTGGGCTCCCAGTGTATCCAAAATCTACTCCTGACTACTTAAGGGAATTAATTCATTGGTATGCATCAGCTCAAGCCATTTTTAATGACTTTAATGAAGACCTGGGCTTTGAGCAGGCTTTGCAGTCATTTAGATCGAAAAATGGTGATAATTCTTACTCTCACAGATTCTAGTGTTACTTTCATTTCTAATACATTAGAGTTTATACTAACATGTATATACTTACAAAGTCTTTTGCTTCTTTTTACGGATTGTGCCTTCTGCAAGCTTGTAGTCGTCTTTTCCATTTAATTCTGTCATGTTGTTGTGGGGAAAAAACAATCCTGGCATCTCACTTAACTTTAATGTGGAGTGACTTTTGTAACGATAATCCTCCAAGCACCAAATGTCAGTTCACTGACTCTGCTACCGCCTTTTATTGACGCAGGCAGCCCTGTTAGTTGGTGTGAACAGATCTGTTTATCATGTATCCTCACCACAAACTGTGGAAGTTCCCTTTTTTCAGTGCACGGTGACGTGAGTCTTTTGAGAAAGAAAACAGACAGCGGTGTCTCGTGGTTGAGGTTAAACCGGATGAGACTGAATTACTTTGGGTTTGTTTTGTGTGTCTGTGTATGTCTGTTACCAAAAAAAAAATCCCCTCTAGAACTTTGTATTCTTGTCCCTTTCTGATTGGTACTTTCAAATCAGAAGTAACTCTTGGTTTTATCAAATGGGCTGGAAATACTGACATTTTATCTTGACAATATTCACCTGCTATATGCCTGTGTTCAGAAATTTCATACTTCACAATAGATTTGATGGGGTCAGTGGAATATTAGAAAAAAGTACTTTAAGACATGCTAGTATTAAGGTTCCATATGCAACAAGCCATTTGCAAGTCACCAGATGCTCTTCAAACGAGAATGCTATGTTAGATAGAGGACTCTGATTCGTTTAGACGCATGTGCTGTGAAAATGTTTATAAGTGACTTTCATGGGAAAGGGTTTTGAAGCAGCAAAACTTGTTTAAATTGGTTTAATTTTTCCAAGTCAAATCATTTGGAAGCACACTGCCATATTTCAAGAATGCCTCTACAATTTTAAGTGATGTGGCATGTGTAATATTGATTTAAGTTACAGAGCTCTTGTTTGTAAAGCCAATGTGAGTGTTACAATGTGTTTGAGGGAGGTTTGCATTCTTTGTATATACTCGAGTTCCGCCGCAAGAAGAAACAATGGATACCGAGCAAGATGAAGAATTAATTGTTGCCCTCCATTTATCTGTCTAGGTTGATGACTTAGAGGTTTAAGTACTTAATCTGGTCCCCGGGCATCCCAATTTCTGCTTGTTTTGATTTTTTTTTTTTTTTTTTCTGGGAAGTTTCAAAGATTTTGTTTTATTAAATAACATATATAACTTTGATTACCTATAAACAGCTTATCAATGATTTGTACAGGGTTGCATATGATCATGATAACTGAGAACTTGCTCACATATCTACAGTTTCATAGTGAACTGTGATACAAAGGACTCGGAGACTGAAAGCTGCCTGCAGACAGGACAGATGTGCATGCAAGGACAGACAGTCTGTATCAGGGTGGTTTTAACCACAGGAGGCTCCTGATGCTCTGAATATTAGCAGTGACATAAATGTGTCCGCATAGGTTGTACTGCGGGAAACTTATCTCCATGCTACTAGGTAAACACTGACCTTTGTATGGCAGAGGTATTTACTAACTGCTCGTAGCCACCCTGAACAAGGCTAAAAAGGCAGACAGAGACATTATCAGTACCATATTTGTTTTCATACCTAGCACGCTGTTTTTTGACTTTCAGCCCCTTCAGTGTCTTACTGTGTTTCTTCAGTTCATAGCTGTCCTCAGTGAATTACTGGGAGGGTTGTAGAAGCTCCAAGCTCTTCTCAGAAGGGTGCAATAAAAGGGTAAAATGTAACTGACAAAAATTACATCAAGGGAAAATCCCTATTCCCTACCATAGTTCTCTGTACTCTGTAGCCTCAGGCTAAAAGGGAGGCAGTGTCTTGAGCTTACAACTACAAGCAGATATAAGTAAGCCAGCAGTTGGGTTCTGTGAGTCTAAGGGGACTAGCGTGGGTTGCTCCCCTGAAGAGTAGGACGGTTTACTTGTTTGTGCCTATTATCAATGTAGGACTGTTGACAGTTCATTTACTAGACAAGGAATGTCTGTTCTCTATTTAAAATGAAGTTACTATCTTTACCTTTGGGAGTTGTTAAACATATCAATGCATGTTACAGGTGTTGCTTCAGACCTTCCTCTAGAAAGGGATTATCACATGCTAATGCATAGAGTTTGTACTTCATCTTCCTGCAATAAATATTCTCCTGAGTAAATAAGGAATAGTACTCTTGTCACTTACATCCTGGTAATGTTGCTGTCACAGCATTGAATTGTTTTCCAGGTACTTTATTTGGTAGAGGAGATCAGTTATATTAGCATTAGACAACAGTGTAGTTTGTAGGGTGAAATAGATTTATTTCACTGCGAGCTTTGGCCTTGCTATCTTAACGGATTCTGAAAATGAGGCTTCTGCAGAGGCCACAAGCTTGTTTTTCTCACACATTGCATGAATTACCTTAGCTTATATCCAACAAAGTTCTGTGAGTCTGAAGTCTTTTCCAGCCTCATCTCTGTACAGCCTAGTCTACTTTTGATGTTCTTGTTGGGACATCAATAGGAGATGATGTTATTTTTCTTGATAATATTGCACTGAATGCTCTCAAAGATATTTTGATGGTAACAGACACCAACAGAAATAAATGCAGGAGATTTTTTTTGGCTGCATTTACTACAGGTTGAAGGAATTTTGCAATAAGTCGGAGGTAAAGTACGTTCAAGAAAAATGCCTATTTGTCAAAAGATTGTGTGTAGCCCCTTGGAAGATATTGCGCCACTGGGCTCTGTAGTAAGTAGCGTTTGTTTTTAACACCCTAGTGCTACTGGATTTGAAGGCAGTCAAAAGGGAAGGAGGAATAGGTGTACTGTACTGTAAAGGACGAAAAAGTTGAGTTTACCAAGCAGACCACCTGGCAGCAGCTGATGTTCTTACGTTCTGCTGTTCTTGCACTCTGAATTTATAGTTCTTCTAATATACTAATGTTATGTCCTGACAGTCTAAGCTGTCATCTGAGAGTCCTTTCTAGTCTTCCAAACTGGTAAGCCCCAGTTTCGGACTACTACTGCTGCTCTCTATTCCTGTGCAAAGAAAATCAATGCTGCCTCTCTGGTTTACTCTAAGTCAGGTCTATTTGTCAAGTTGTGTAAAGATTCACATAAGACTGGTAAAACTGGAAATAAGACTAGGAGTTATGAGTGTCTGATTTGGAGAAGGGATGAACAATGAAGTCATGAACAATGTGTATCTAGGAAGAAGTGTGGCATCTAAACTTCTAGTTTAGGGTCATAGGAGGTGTAAAGACAATGTAAAGCAACAGTATGCTCACATTCTCCTGTAAGCCTTGCTCAAACTCTGAAAAACTAAAGCCTATTGCATTCAGGAGCAGGTATCTCAACATAGGAGTTCAATTATTATTCACATTTCATTTTTTTTTCTCCACTGTAGACTACTTTCTTCCTCTGAGTAACTGATTTTCAGGGCACCCTTTTTTCTTTTCATGGAGTATTTCACTGACTCTGATTCACTTTTCCTATGCAAGCCTACTTATCTTTAAGACTTTGTTTGTTGAGCCCAGAGAGAGTTACCTGATTTCAAGAATAGGGAAAATGTTTACAAGACTTGGGTCTGTGCACAATTAAAGTGAGAAAAAAGAGAAACTATAAGATGAATAGGGCTGACAAGAACTTTTCTGTTACTTGAGTTACATTCTGCTTCTGTAGACCACAAGGAACCAGGAAAATACCTGCATGGAATTTTCTAAATTAAAAATATTTTGCTAACTATGAATACATTTATTGTAGAGGATCCTGCTTTGAGCAGGAGTTGGACTAGATACCACAGATGGACTAGATATTGGTCCCCTCCAGCTTGCATGATTCTATTGTTCTGAATACCCTAACTTGACATTTGTAGTGTCAAAAGTGCTACTTATGTTAAGAATAACTTTAAAAATATAATATTTCAAAATCTTAGGTGTTCATCCATATTCAGGTTCACTATCCTGGTTTCCTGTAGACAGAAGTGTAGTCCAGGCTCTGGTGGGATTTAACGTGATACCATTGAGGAATAGTTATGTCCTGATGCAGTGAAAAGCATATCTTCTGTCCTCCTAATTTGCTGGGGTTTTTTCAGTTTCATCATGAGATGGTTGGTAACAGACCTGTCTCTTCGATCTCCCACTGTCTTAATCTACTTATCTAATACTTTGCTCTATTTCATGCAGACCATGATGGCTAATTGGTGCTTGAAATACTTTCTTGTTTAATAATTAGTCTCTTTTTCTTTTATTATTTTCATTACAGGAAATGGCAAAAAGCATATTTTGAGCCTTACAGTTTTAGGGCTTATTGGACTAACCCCATCATTTGATAAAGAACCTTCTTTGTCCTAAGGTAGGCATCACCTCATTTGATTGGTCAATAAAAGGACAGAGGAGCATTATTTTGCAGCAACAGAGGCACAGCTGGGTATCATCAGCTGTGTTTTTACTGTTTTCCAGATCTCTTGTAGGCTTGTGATGAGTAATTCATCTAACTTCTTAACGTGCACAGAAGAAACTTGCAAATACTTGCTAGCGTTCAACCTGTTCCTATGCATTGCTTCCCATTCTTTCTGGCGACCACTTGGTAGAGTGCAAGAGAAAAAATGTGAGAGAATTTCCAAGATTACAACACTGACGAGTTTAGTTAAAGCAAAGAGGATAAAAAGTCCCATGAACTCTAAGGCCACTTGCTGGTGTAAATGGTTTCAAGCTTCTCCTTCTGACTTCTGCTTTTAGGTTTCTTTTTGATTTTTCTTGACTGGCCTTACCCTCATTCATTCTCCATTTCAGCCCAGTTTTGTTTCTGAATGTCACGTTTTGGCTTAGGCAAGCTGTTAGCTTCCATGTATGGCCAATTTTTAGCCTTACTGTACTCTTGCTGTTCATCATACACTTCTCTGGAGTTAGCTGGCCAAACCTGTGCTGGTCTAGAGGGCTGAACTCGAATGCCCAGACAAGCAGTGCTGCCCCATTGCAGAACATCCACTCGCTGGTCATGCAGCTTTAACTTAACTATGAAAACAAGTGACTTCTTTGAAATGCTTCTATCTTTTATGTGACCTCAAGAGGTAAACTACTGATAATCCATCTCTCGAGCAAAAGAAGCACTTAAAGGAAATAGAAACTAGTTTCGACAGGAGAGGAAACATATTTAAAAAAAAAAGGAGGGGGGGTCTGCTTTTGGGCTGTAGGGATAATATTTTGGAACATGAACATTTTCTCTAATATCATGTAGTTGGTCCAAAATGGAGTGATGGTATCCATTATGAATTTTCTTTTAAATCTAATTTCTGCTACAAGCAATTGTTTTCTGGAATAAAATCCTGAAGCCACCGAGATGAAAATCTTTGATGAAAATCTTTCCACTGGTTTTGGTGGTCTCATTCTTGGTGTTGGACTGATTTGATTTGAGAATTGGTTTTGTTGAGAGATTTCTTTTGGTTTGAACTTTCAGATGTTCCTCATGTTAGCTTTTAGACCTAATTAATTCAACAGTATTTTTATTTTTGCAACCAGTAAGGTGTAACCAGAGCTGAATTGCTTCAGACTTCTCAAAATACAAAAGGTCTTTTATATTTGAAGCCTAATGACAACCTAGGACAAGGAATGCCACAAGTTAATCTTTGGGTAATGATCTTCCACTTGAAAAAGTTTTGTTGCATTTGTTCTGTGAGCAACATGAGTAAGAGACACACTTAGTGTTTCAGCTCAGGCATGGACAGTGCCAGAGACTTCACTCTGGAGTACAAAAGTTTCTGAATTCTCTTTTAGCTCTTTCACTTCCTCAGCATAAAATGGCTTCACAGAAACACTCCTGCAAACTGCCAGTTGTCTCCAAAATTGCCCTGTCTACTTCTGAAGTATCTGCAGAATACTTTTAGGGGACTTTTTTAGGGGTTCCCCTAGCTTTTGTAGAGGACCTTGTGGAGGTTTTTTTGTTTTGTTTTTACCATGCCAGTGAAGGGGAGACCTGGCAGGAGATCTTGAAATCACTGTGGAGAGCCTACAGGTGAAGTGTTCCCCATTTTTATGGATCATGCAGAGATTAATTTATATACCATCCCCTGCATCCCTTCTGGTATGCCAGCTACTAGCTCTGTAAGTGATTATGATGGATTTTTCCTTTGTCTCAATCTCTAAAGGTTTCTACAGGTACTGAGCACCCACCTTGTGTGACTTTAGTCATGTTACTAACTTCTCTGGCTGCTTCATGTGGCCGTTGTGAGTCAGCATTAGCTACTAGAAATCTCCAATAATAAAACATTGCTGAATGTAAGTTGTTCTTATAGTTACTATTTGCTCTATGGCATCTTTTCAAACTTTCACAATTTATCTTTACAGAAAAATATTAACAGTATTTTATCATAAATGTTGTTAGCGTTAACAATTGTTTATACTATAGAGTCAGTGCAAGGAATTATATATTTCTTCATCATACTGAAGCACATATCACTTTGAGACATGCATACCCGATAACTCTCCTTTTTCTTATGACCATTTCTTTAATAAGATTGCAATAAGCTTATACAGTTTATCAGAAATCAGATCCTTTTCATTCTGGTGCTTTCCATTTGAAATAAATTAACTATTTTATTTCTGTGAAATCAGGGGACTTTTGCTTCTCAACCATGCTGACTGACACCTGGATTAAAAAAAAAAAGGCAGTACAGTGACTCGGGTGCTGATGGTGATGCTTCCTGTGTCTGATGGTCGGTAGTGCAGGAAATGTGTTCATCACGCACCATCTGGGAAACGCACATATTTCTGATTACCTACTCACATTTTTATGCAGTCACACATTGATGCACTGAAACAGTGCATAGTTTCTTGTGTGTAGTAAGCAAAAAATTGTGAGAACAGGGCCTGAGCATAGTGGGGTGTGAAGCAGAGTTTGCTGCATGTTTTCACTGTCAACATGGAAATGTATTGTGCTCACACATCACAAGTTTAGCTTTTGAACTTTGCAGGCTTCAGTTTCACCTGAATCTTAATGGAGAAAAATCAGATGCTTTTTCTCTCTTACTATTCTAATAAATGGTAAAATTCTGTATCCTTCACTTTTAAAATAACAAATGGTTTGATTAAACACAGACAGCAAGCTAAAACTCTTGGTTTAGTTTTTAAAGATGTTTTAGGCACTTTTAAACAGGAAAAATATTACCAAAGCATTAAGTGGAGTTATGCTGGTAAAGACTTTTCTGTAGAATTACAAACAGTTTCAAGTCTATATTATACTTGGTGTTATAAATGTTCTAGCTGAATTATCACATCAGTGCAGGCTCAGCTTTCACTTTGACCAAAACAATCCTCACAGGGATGGGTTCATCCAAAGATTGCCTTGTTCCTAGAAGCCACTCCAGACACAAGAAGGGTCTGCACTGACACTCAAACAAGCAGATATATGAGGAGACTATCTTGCCTAAGCAGGGAACTCACAACAGAGCTCAGATTCAAAAAAGCAGCATGCAGTGAGGGGAAGAATGGACAGGCTACAAATGAGGAATTTAGAAATGTTGTTGAGGTGTGTAGGGATGCTGTTGGAAAGTATCCTTATAGAGGGGTTATCAGGAAGAGGAAACCAGGCTCTCACAGCAGTGTGTGGTAGGAGGATGAGAGACAGTGGGTGCAAGTTGGGACAAGACCAGTTCATGGATATACAGAAAACTTTTTTCCCCCCTTAAAGGCAGTGAAGCAGGCTGCCTGGGGGGCTGAGCCGTCTCCATCCTCGAAGATTTTCCAGACCAGACTAGATAAAGCCTTAAGCAACCTGATCTAAGTTCACACCTGATCTTGCTCAGAGCAGGGTCTTGGACTAGAAACCTCTTCAGTTTCTTTCCAACTTGATTTATCCTGAGATCCCATCTGTAACTAATGAATGAAAGCCACACTATAGAAGTCTAATTCAGTTAGGGTACTGCTTAGGAAAGAATGGTAATTGTAGAAATTAATACAGATTTCCAACTTTACTTTTCTGAATGAGAACTGCATGCTGAAAGTGCATCATTCAAATTACCACTTCCTCCATCTCCCTCCAAAAATATTTGCCTAGAGTATATGTGAAGTAGCAGAAAGTCACTTCAAGAAATGGGAAAATTGAAGATAGCTACGTAGCCTCAGTTTAAATATATAAAGATTTAAAAGCTAGATGTTTTCTGTGTTCTCTTAGAACCAGGGCTGCCTGTGATGAACCAGGGAAGGAAGAGAGTTTAGTTCAATTTCCTGTCACTTACTTTGAATCTCACCTGCTGTCAGCTTTGAATTATCAGGTATTAGAATGTGTGCAACAAAGTAAAATTTCATCATATTTATCGTAGCTCCTGTTTTATGTGGGAACTTGGCACTTTACAAGCTGTATCACAGGGACAGACCCCATCCATCCTATTAGTCTTACCTCCCTGCTCTTCCATATGACTTGCACCTGACATATCCTGATAGCACAGCTGAATCTCTGACTTTCCTGATGCTCAACATGGTTGTTTCCTGCCAACTGTGGTGCCTCCCTCAATCCATTTGACCTCTAAGGCAAAACCAGTCCTGGTGCTGATTGCACAGTGAAACAAAAACTGCTGCAGTGCCTTATGAGTTTGCACACTCACCCCTGCAGATCTTGGGCTGGCTGGGAAAGAGCTGATATGGTACTGCATTTTAACAGTTGCTGCTGCATGTGTAGGAGCTCCAAAGGAAGCACTGAAAGGGAGGAGAATGAAACAAGAAGAAGGAGAGGGATCTAAGGAGTTGGAGAGTCTCCAGATGCTTGAGGAAGATGAAGTTAGACTTGGACAATGAAAATGCTAGGAAGTTCTAATTTAGTCTGAGGGAGCGTTTTGACTTGCAGGATGATTAGTGTCAGTTTAGTTTAACGAGGAAGAAGCCACTACTCACAGCCAGAGACTAGTGGTCAACAGCTTAATGTTCAGATGGAGATCAGTGCCACGTGGTGTCCCGCCGGGGTCTGTGGTGGGACCAGTGCTATTTCTTATCTTCATCAATGACATAGTCGTATCAAGTGCACCCTCAGCAAGTTTGCAGATGACACCAACCTGAGTGGTGTGGTTGACAAGCCTGAAGGACCTGGACAAGCTCGAGGAGTGGACCCCTGTGAACCTCATGAGGTTCAACAAGGCCAAGTGCAGGGTTCTGCACCTGGGTCAGGGCAAACCCTGGTATCAATACAGGCTGAGGGATGAAGTGATTGAGAGCAGCCCTGCCAAGAAGGACTTTTGGGGGTTGAAAAGCTGTGTGTGAGCTGGCAATGTGTGCTTGCAGCCCAGAAGGCCAACCACATCTTGGGCCACATCAAAAGAAGCGTGGCCAGCAGGTTGAGGGAAGCGATTCTGCTCCTCTGCTTTGCTCTGGTGAGACCCCACCTGGAGTCCTGTGTCCAGCTCTGGAGCCCTCAGCACAGGAAGGACATGGACCTGTTGGAGCAGGTCCAGAGGAGGGCCATAAAAATGATCAGAGGGAGGGAACACCTCTCCTGCGAAGTGTTGGGAGGCTGAGAGAGTTGGGGTGGTTCAGCATGGGGAAGAGAAGGCTCCGGGGAGACCTCCTTGCAGCTTTCCAGTACTTAAAGGGGCCTTAGAAGAAAGATGGGGACAGACTTTTTAGTAGTAGTATCACTATAGTGATAGGACAAGGGGTAACAGTTTTAAAAACAGTTTTAAACTAAAAGGGGGTAGATTCGACTAGATATAAAAAGGAAATTTTCTGTGCTGAGGGTGGTGAAACATTGGAAGAGGTTTCCCAGGGAGGTGGTAGATGCCCCATTCCTAGAAACTTTCCAGGTCAGGTTGGATGGGGCTCTGAGCAACCTAATCTAGTTGAAGATGTCTGTGCTCACTGCAAGCAGGTTGGACTAGATGGCCTTTAAAGGTCCCTTCCAACCCAAACCATTATATGATTCTATGAAATGTCTTTACTAGAGTGGTTGCTACTTGTGAACTGCTGGCACCTCTGTGCATTTGGGGAAATCCAGCTACCAGCAGTTAGCATATTCCTGGGAAGAATGTGGGCAAAGGCATTATTACAATGTAAGTCTGCTATGTTTCTTTGAAAACTGAACTGCTCTTTGATCATATACTCTTTAGTTAAAACAAGTTATTTGTAACAAACAAGTGGTTTTACATTTGACAAGACAAATATTCCTAAATGTGTTCACCCACATTACTAGTGCCTGTGCTTGGCACCTGTTTTCAGGCATGCATCATTCAGGATGCCAGTCTTAACACTTAGCAAAGTCTTTGGTGCATGAATTTGATTAAGAACAGCCTAATCCTTCACATAGCTTCTCCTTGCAGAGTTAGAAACAGAGCTTATGTAAGTTCCCATGGCTTTACTAAAACACTGATCTGCCTCTTTGGGTCCCCAAGTATCTGCCTCCTCTCTAAAGTATGTGGGAAATGACTCTACTGTAATTTATATCTAAATTACAGGATGTAGAAAGATGGGCCCTTGTCATTCAAAACCATTGTACAGTTCCTCACTAATTATCTGTCTGGAAGTCTACAGACCTTGGCTAATATGAGTATTAAATGTAAACTTTGTTCAAAAGAGATTTGCCATGCCCTCAGAATGGATTTTCCTAATATATGTCATTATTAAACACAAAGCAACTACCATGTCCCACCAGTGGTGAAAACTAATTATTTCAGCCTTGTTTCTGTGACTTCCATAGATGATTAAAACTTCTGTTTCTGCAATGTGGACTATACATTGGCAGGTCTGGAACTCCCCTTTGACTGTGTGCTGTACATGTCAGTACTGCAGTACTGTAAACCAGGTGAGTTTTAATATATGTGACCATTTCCCTTTAATTTTAAAATTAATTTGAACAGAGGAAAACTCAGTGTGCAAACCAAGATAACCAAATCTGGAGGGAAGGTTTCATATGAGCAGCAGGAAACAGAACCCGCTGAGTTTCATGACAATAATAGTTTTGTTATTAACTGCTGAGCAGCTTTTTTGTGCTGCTCTGAGTTACTCTGAAAGCAGTCATCAAAGCTTGATACATGTTCTCCTAACCTCAGCCTCTGAAATGGGGCCTGGAAACCACAGGATAACAACTCCTTTATGAAGATAGCTTTTCTATTGGTTGGCAGTGTAAAAGGAAGCAAAAACCCCCACTTTTAGAAATATTTTCTGTCTTAAGAATGTAAGATATTTCTAAAAGCATGTGTGGATATGTATGTAAATATATAACTTTACATTCTCTCTACTATCCCTTTAAATGTAATAGTAGAATGGCTCTTTTCTTTCCATATGTGATATATAACATCAGAATATTTGCAGCAGATCTGATGAGAACATAGCTGTTAAGAAATATTTGTAGATCTTTACATGTGTTTTATTATTAGTGTTACTTAAAAGCAGCTTTGCAACTTTCAAGTCCTCTCAAACACTCAAAACACAGTTTATTCTTGATTTTCTTTTAAACCTTGGCTGTCATGTTTAACACTCAAAGCAATGTACTGGAACATGCTGTGTTCAGTGACAGACAGAAGCACCAAACCTAATGTTGGTGTTACAAAGAAAAAAAAAAAGTAATAAATTATTATTCTGTATAGAAGCACAGGAGTAATTTTCTTAGAATTGTTTAGAATCTGATTACACCCTTCAGTTTTACCATAAACTCAGTTAATGTAGGAATATCCACAGTAAGTGAAGGAAATGGAAGATGACTTAGATTTTCATGTATGACTCTCTCATTTTTTCATGTTTGTTAATGTCCTTGAAATGTTAGTGCTTGCTGTATTTGTTTTTCTGAAAACTGCAGAATAGCCCCCTACCCCTACTATTTAATCTCAATGAAAATATCAAGCCAGGTAATAATGCAGTTTGAATTAAAGTCGGTGGAGCTAGACTGATGCCAATCTCTCCCTTAAGGGAGTAAGAGATATGTCCCTCAGCTTGGAAGCTTTTTCTTTCTTTTTAGTTGTCACTTCCTTCCTCTCGTTACTGTTATTCAGGAGAAAACTCAGTAACAAATTTACGGTGAGTTTTTTTTTTGCTCTGTTAAAAGACAAGAGTATGGAATGAAAGGTGTCCTGGACTTTTTCATATAAAGGTTGGGACCTAGGACCAAAATAAGTAAAGACAAAAAAAGAAAGCTAATTTCTGAGATGAATAATAAATAACAGTCTTCACCTGCACCAGAAGGACACAGATAAATAGTGGAAGATGATTGATAAAATTTCTCCTGCCATTGGAAAATGGCAGGATTTTTCCTAATTTATGGTTGTGAATTGTCAGAATTGCCATTGGAAAATGGCAGGATTTTTCCTAATTTATGGTTGTGAATTGTCATGTCACTTATTTTTCAGATGATTATTGGTTATGAATAATTTTTTTTGTGGATTCTTTCCCATGGAAAAACTTTTCCCATTGTAATGATTTTGCTTGGTTACATTGTGCTTAGGATCTTGAATGTGGCAGACTGCCCCGAATTTGGACTCTTGTTCCACAGCACAGCTGCAGGTTATATGGGAAAAGTGCCCTCTAACTCTTTTATTCCTTTATTTTTTATTTCTTACCAGCTCCTTTGTTTCAGTCACGTCACATAAACAAATATTGCTGCTTTGCAAATGACAAAATAAGGATGTCTGCTGGGAAGGGAAAGTGTAAAATGACGTTCTGCTTGACACGGCCAGTCTAGCTTTGGCCATCAATGATGATATAAGCAGAATATATAAAACAAAGCCACAATGAACCTTGATGAATACTTAATACATCCTTACTGTTTTCTCATGTTTCATGCAAATCAGCCTCTAAAGTCAGGTCATAATGAGAGACCTAACAATGTTTACTTGTGTCGTTTGAAGTTCAGAATACTGTTTGCATATTGTTCTCTTTTTTTTACCTTGCTTTTGTCTCCTATTGTAATAAGACTTGTTTTTTATAAGCCAACCTTTTTCTTTTTGATTCCTCTTATGTTCATTGAATAACCAGCACCACTTTCGCTTGTCATCTGGTTTAGTCTTATTGTGTGTTGCTATGGAACATTCCAAATATTAGGGAGCTGCAGTATAACAGAGCCCAAGGCTCCATGTGGTTTCCAGTCACAGAGCAAAACAATTGGAAAAATATGATCTCAGAAGCCAAGAGTCTATCACAAATCTCAAAACATTACAACACATGGCATATATAGTTTACAAAGCTTATAGCTGTATTACTGAATGAGGATGCTGTTTACCTGATATACCTGTTGACAGGCTCAGTTCAAGACCAGACGTGTTTTCAGACTATTCTGCGATTTCTGCCAATGTCATTTCTGTGAATTTTACTTTCTTGCTTTCACTGGCTCATACTCACACCTGTTTCCTTTCTGCCCAACTTTTTTGTTTTACTTTGTATTCATAAAGAAGTAAGAGCACTTGCTATCTAAAAGAATCTCTTCAATGATTTTTTTCTCTGAAGACAGACAACCACAAGACATAACTCAGTGCTGTGTATGTTTCTTGCATTTTCAAGAAATGAAGTGACAGCTAATGCTAAGACAAGCAAATAACATAACTGCCTAAAAATATTTTTATGTGTGTGTCACACTGGACCTGTAGTGTAGCTGGATTTTTTTCCCCTTATGACCATCAAGTCTTGCTTCTCATCCTTTTCTTTCTATGAAGCATCTCTGTCAATGCTAAAGAGACCATTCAGTTCAGCCTTTCTAATCATGTTGTTGCTGCATGTGAACTTCAAGAAGACGGCAGTGTGCAGAAGGACTGTGGGTCATGTAATGGTAACAGGTGACTGAAACAAAGGAGCTGGTAAGAAATAAAAAATAAAGGCATAAAAGAGTTAGAGGGCACTTTTCCCATATAACCTGCAGCTGTGCTGTGGAACAAGAGTCCAAATTCCATGCTTTCTCAGGTCAACAGACTTTAGTGAGATGAGAAAGAAGCTGTTACATTAATTTTCTCCCTAAACTTGATAGCAGATTTTAGCTGAAATTTCCTCATGTTCAAAGAAGCTTTCCATGAACATAACAAAGCAAGCCCAGTGCTGTCCTAAATGCAAAACTTGCTAAGGATATATAAAATGAGGTTTTGGAAACAAATGACTCAGTTTTAAACTTCTCAGTCTTTCAAGGGTGGTAGTGAGATCTACTTGTTACCATACATTGGCTCCAGGAGTGATACAGAAAACCCAGCCTGCACAAACCTATTTGTTCTAGACTTAATACCAAGGCATTCCTCTCTCCTTTTTCATGTGATCTGAGGCATGCTGCTTGACTCTCGAACACCTGAAGTAGTTGTGGCCACCAGTGCAGCTGCTATCCCTAGGGGTTGGCAAAAGGAAACCACTTCAGAATGAGTGGTTTTCCGCTGTCTGTGCAATGTTTATCAGCTTTTTTCAAAAGGTAACTGATCCCTTTTCATTGTTGCAATAGCCAACAAGATATGGTAAGGAGGGCATACCTGAGATTTAGGACAAGCCCAAAGCCATAATTCTTTGGAATAAACTTGGAAATCTGTCACCTGTACAGAGCACTTGCATAGCAGTATCTTGCTGATTCACACTCCCCTTTTCTACTTCCTTTTACATAAACAAGCCCAACTGCATTTGTTGGGATGTTGGCTGAATAGCCAGCTTACTGCAGAATATTTTTGGCAGGGTGCAAATGAGGAAGGTTTATGCAGCATTCGCAGAACTGTATGATGCTCTATAAATATAAATTAGCAACTGTTAAGAGCTCACCCCAACAGTGAAAAGCACTGATCTTATTTCAAAAACAAATAAAAGGAAGTCACTTGACCATGGGCTCTAAGAAATCTGTGGCACTGCTACAGTAGCATTAGGAAGCATATTCATCATTCTTAGTAGACAGACTTGGAATTTTTCAGTGTATATTTTCCTTAGTAAATTCCAATGAAAAAACAATACTTCATGGAATTGCACCTATATTAATTAGAAAACTCTCTCAACAGCATTTTTAAGTTGAGATAAATTTTCTGGTTCTTTATCTAAGATCCAGTTCAGTCAATGGCCTCTCGCTTTAGGCTCACCACAGACCTCTGCAACATTCGCCTTCATGCCCTTGCTCTGCTTGATGCTTTCAATTTTCTAGCTGTGCTTCCTATCAGTTGTTCTGGAAACAGTCTCTCTTGCCTTTTTTTAATTTTTTATTCCGTTAGCAATGCAGATATGTGCATTACAAGCACACATCCCCCTTCTTGGGGTTTCCCTATTTGCACACACCTCCTTTGTAGCTGTGGGTGCCCCACCTTCACATATATGCCTGCTCCTCCCTACATCTCCACATGCCAGTGAGAAAACCACCAAGGTCACACACAGACACCCAGGTGTGGGTCCCTGCTGCTGCACCCTGTGCTGTCACTGCCATAGCTGGGTGCAGGCTGCTTGTGATGCCAATGGGGAGGTTATGGTGTCAGTGGCACAATGAGAGTGTGAACCAGGTTTTGACTGCTGTTGTTTACACTCAAAGGTCTCTTTCCTCCCAGTGACAAAATTCCATGCTTTCTTTTAAAGGATGACTCCTTTTTTGTTTCAAAAGTGTCTTTGCAATTCCCTAGTCACTGTTAAACCTGGCTGATGGTGGTGGTTTTTCTTTTTAACGTGATCAATTTTGAGCAAATAGCATGGAAACATGCTATCCAGACCACTTGCCAAGGGTAGGCTGTGCAGACACCCCCCCAGGGAACACCGAATAATATCATATTTGTCCTTGAGTAGAATGGGAAAATATTTGGCAGCTATTTTGCAGAGCAAAGGCAGAACGGTGCCCTCTGAGACCCACTACACTAATAACCTTTCCTGATTACAGATGTTAAGTTCACTAAGTACTCGTAGACAGTAAAGAATTTCAGAAGCTGGTGTGAGTGCAGAGACAATATGCTTTTTGTTTAGCTCATTGCTACACTGATATGATCATGTTGTTTTAGCTCAAAGCACGAGGAAGTTGCAAACATCTATGAGAGAAGAGGTAAATTTGCTCAGTTTGGCTGCCTCTGTTGTCATAAAACCTAGGACACAGGCTTTGATCCAGTACAATCAGTCATAGTGGTAGCTACTGCTGCTAGCACACTTACAGAAGCAAAGGTGGATGTACAAACCTCTTGTGCTCCCTTTCTCCATTCCAAGGTGCTGGTCATGGGTAGTCTGGGGTCCTCAAGGTCTGGGAATAACAGGAGTTCATTTCAGCACTAGAGAGCTGGAGGATGGGCAGTAAATACTGGATAACCATAAACAATTCATGTAACTTATTTAACAGAGTTCTGGTTGGCTGTTGACAATGATTTATATAGATGTGTGTGTATATATATTTTACATAATGGAAAGAGCGAAAAAAACATCTTTTCTTTTTATTCTTAATTACAACTTCAGTGAAATATTAAGGGAATTGTAGCAAAGAGGTTTGGACATTCTGGGGCATACTGATCTTAAGTCCCAACATATGCCAGTCTACATTTGCAATGCAAAATGTAGTTTGAATTCCTGGAACAAATGTTAACATGATAATACGGGACACTCCTAGTGTAACTGCTACATGTTTTAAAAAAAAAAAACTAGATAATGTTATACTTTTTGGGCCTTGGACCTGCAAATATCGAACTCAGTTGCTTTTTGATCAAGTTTCTTCCTAAATTGTAATAGCTTTGAAGTTTTGTGAAGAAGCAACTATCCAGAAGTAGAGATTCTTGCACAAACAGGGTCATAGATTATATGTATAGTAGTAGTCTCAAAATTGCTTGGCCTTGTGGGTCCCATTGTCATACTTGAGGCTGCAATATCTCAGATCCCATCCTGTTTTCAAAGAGGTTTTGTCAAATGCTTTGTATAGCCCTAAACTTTATTGACTCTTTGGAAAAATACTTTAACATTAAACATTAACGTCATTAAAGGAAAATTACATGAGCCTACTTATAGAAACCTACAGAAAGATGCTTGCCAACCTACGCAAAACATCATCATATGATATTTGACTTTGTCTAGTTCCAGTTTTGAGCAGAAATGTTGAAGGATGTTATTTGCCCTTTGTAAGATGAGGTTTTGATCCTAACTGGCACTTTTTAGCATGGAATAGCCTCTGTAATCTGGTAATGGGCTCTCTAATATGTGAATTTTGTTCCTCCTTTATACTTCTGCTTTTTTTTTTTTTTGCTTTGTCACAAAGAGTTGTCTGTTCTTCCTGTTGCTTCTTCTTTGACTTATAGAAGACATCAACCAGTAGTGTTCCACAACCTGCTGAGTCCAGTCTTGTATCAGTTCACTACATGCAGCCATGCACCTGACTAAATATCAAAGCAGATTAATGACACTTGGAATTGGTAAAAATATGGCCTTGTGGAGACATGTAAGAGGAAAGCAAATCAGCTTGCCACCTCAAAACAATTAGAGAAATTTGAGCTTGTATGTTTTGAATTCAATTAAATTTTGTCTGTTTTTATTTGGCTGATAATTATTGTACTGTAGATAAAGTTTCATTATATCAGCTATACACAATTTCACTTCCAAAGAGTACACTGCATGTATGAGACTAGAATTTTAGATTGGCAGATATGCAGCTTAGTGCTTCAATGGATCTTAATCTGTATGTTGGTAACATATCAGCAGTATTTACTGCTACAGCAGTGAGAAACAGTACATGACAGAACAGGAGAAGGAAGTAGATCAAATGTTAGGGACAAAAATAGCTGAGAAGTCATGTCAGAGTGATTGGAAGATAGAGCATGGGGTTTTTTGGTGTTAAAGGATGTATAAAAAGAAAGCAATTTCCCACCACCAAAAAGTGGTGATCTGTTTAAATAAGTTTCATTGCCAGCAATATCAAGGTTCTTGGGGTTATGGGATGACACCGAAGCAAACTGGGTCTAATTTCTGGGTCTGCCATGGATTTCCTGTGTGAGTTAGAGCAAAACTTAGTTTTTCTGGGTTCATATCAGTCGCTTAGGCATAGGTGTCTACTCCCATTTGAGATATAGCAGGGTGTCTGGAAGGTCTAGGCAGCACTGGCAAGTGTGACACAGGACCTGTGGGAGGGGAGCTCTGTGGTCTTCTGGGGTGATGAATGAAGATCAGGCAATACATGAGGGGATGTCAGATGGCATTATATCACTGTGTGTGAGCAACCGATTTGAATCATCTATCTTTTTTGACACCTGTAAAATGAGGGCAGGAATAGTTGCTTCTTGCTCCGTTTTATTTCTGTCCTCCCTATTAAGATTGTAAAGTAAGTTTTCCAGAGGCTATACATGATATAATGAGACTGTGTGACCTTAACATTCCAGCAATCTTTTCCTGAGCATTCAAGAACATAATTTGGTCTCTTAAGTAACAGCAGAAAGAAAAAACAAACCTGCCAACCTTATTATTGTTAGAGGTTTGACAGACAGAATAGTAATGTTTTATTCAAGAAAAATTAAATTTAGAGTAACAGGATGTGAACATGGGCTGTCACTTTATTCATGTAAATGGGAGATTTTTAAGTTCTTCAGTAATTATCAATTTAAACTTTATCAGTAGCATAAAGAGAAATACTTTTTTTTTTTCTAGCTTAGAGTGTCATAATTTGCCATCCTTGGTAGGTATGGTGAGAGGTTTGGTGCCAATTCCATTTGCTTTAGGCACTGGAATGCTCTAGTGCTGTGCTCTGCCTTTTATAAGCATTGAATGCTGCTTCTGCGAACAGCGGAGAAACCTTTCTTCCCACCTTCAGTCTGGGGCATGGTGAGGGAATGGAGACACAGCCCTAGACCTTGTAAATCATTGCAAGGAAGGCAGAACCTGTAATCATTGTATATACATGAATGGAAAAGTAGAAAGTACTTACACCTGTTTTGGCTACTGATAAGTTAAGTGGCAAGAACAGAAGTCATAAGAACAGATTTGCATGGGGTTTAGCAAATGTGCTGTAGGTAGTAGAACAACATAGATCCAAAAATAAACTTGTTAAGGAGAGAATGTAAAACGAATTTTGGCACAGTTTCATGTAAGCAAAGACTAATTTTGAGTTTCATCAGAATGTTAGGGTTTCTGTATTTCACATAGCCCCAGGCTAAGAGCTGATGTTTTCAGGGCAGTTTTGTTCAGTTGAGATACGTCCAACCTGGAACAGGAACTCAAAAGGCTTTTGAGTTAGTTTGTGAATTGAGTTAGTTAGTGAATTAGTCCAACCTAATATGGATCTGAAGTGAATTGGTAAGTTTTATGAAGCTGTCAAAGGCACTTGGCCTGGGTTTTGACTGGGTTTTTTCTAAGTGGCTTGCTCAGAATATGAATAGCCAAACCACACACATTTTTGGTAGCTTCAGACAGACTGACCCTGCATCACAGTTAACAATGGATTAGTTTACCTTTCTTTTGGGGGACACCTTTTAAAATGTGTTTTCTCTTTTTGCTTTATTGCTTCTTAGTTAATTAAAAACAGAAAAGTATTTTCTTTCTTCCATGTTTCCTTTTCTACAGCTTTAGATGTAGTCATGTTATATCTACTGCTTTCCTTATTTACACTCTCTACTGTTTGACTTAAGGTGAATGTAAGGAGACTTGCTTCCTCCACACACTTACAATGTCCTATCATTAAAATAGAATATCAGGTCCTGAATGTTTCCTGCCTACACAGCTCTTTTTTTTTTTTTTTTTAATCTCACTATGAGATTACAAATATCGAGTGAAATGAGTAACACAAGTCCTGACTGATTACTCAGTCTTTTAAAACGGAAGCAGAAGACTTCCACCCAGAACCACGTTACAGTGGAGACCAAACATAAAAAAGGAAATTGGGGGCAAGTAGTCTGAAAAACTGCGTTAGAGACGTATGTTCCACACAACCACATGCTCTTGCCAGACAGACCTAAATCTGTTCTTACGCACTGTCTCCTCATATGAATAAGTGAACATATTTAATACATCTTCATTACATCTTTTAGTACTATTTTCCCAATTATGCTATATGTCACTTTCTAAAAAGAAATTGATATTCTTCTGTTTACTTACAGTGTGATGGGTTGTAGTTCATGCTAGATATTACAACATGAGTGTGTATTTTCAGTGTATGTAATTTGATTTTTCATGGAAATACTATTCCCTGACTGACTTTAACAAATATTACAAAGTTAATCCTGAGGAAAAAAAATGCTCTAACATATATTAAAGACCTGGGCAAATGAATTTAACTTGGATATTCTAGCAGTTGGATCTCAGGATGAAATAAATTTTAAGCCTGACATGAGAAACATTTTCAGTATATTTAAATGGCATTTCTTTAAAATGCATGCATTATAGTTATATTATAAGCCCAAGCTCAATCATGTAATCATGGTAGTGTATAAAAGAAAGCATAACTGATCAATTTTTAGTTTAAACTTTTATAATTCCAATTTGAAATTATCTGTATGTGACATTTAATTCTACAGTGAGATGTAACTTGTGTCTGTTTATAGCATGGGGAGGGTGAGAAGGTTTGGGTTGGGTTGTTTTTTTAACAGACTAAAATTTGGCAAAATTCATTAAGTCCCCCTAACACCACTTCAATGGGGGAAGAATGATTTCATTAAATGAAATATTTTGACTAAATATTTTTATAAAAATATTTCAATGAAAAAGCAAAGAAAATCTGAAGACAAAGGCTAAAGGGGATTATACTCACATCATAAAATGAAGCCAATACTTGCAAGTCCCCCATCAAGCCTTCCATCTACAGAGCCCCATCTACACCTTTTTTCTGGAAAAGGTGAAGTCTTTTGGAGAATATTTATACAAGACTATAAAAGGAAAGGTTTTAGGCTGATGGATACATTTTGAGTCTCAATACAAATCAATTTCAAGAAAAAGAGAAAGAGGCAGCAAATATACTGCAGTATCAGTTCTTGGACTTGAAAGTTAATGCCTCCCTTCTAAGTTTTTCCTGCCTCCCTCCCCACAGAAGTATTGGAAGGTTAAAAAATAGATTTTCACCAAATCACAAAGGCCTTAGATTTTTTCCCCCCCCCTCAAGATAATATTTGCCATGTACCAAAGCTCTGTGCTGCCCAGGGAAGGGTATAAAGCATTTCCTACATGCAGACTTGCAGAAGCACCTGTGAGCACTGACCTTTGATAACACAAACGGCTAAGAAAAGAGAAAAGATGGTCAGTATACGAAACTGATAGAGGTTTTAATCTTGCTAATATGTCTACACATGCTGCTAAGTTTATTAACTTTTGCCTTAGACAAGAGTACATAAAAGCTTAAAGAGAATGTCAAACAGTCATTATTGATGGCTTTTATTTTAATTAGACATGATGGGGACAACATTGTCCTGGTTAACAGAACTATGACTATTTGCAGGTGAACTTAAAATTATGTGTATGCATTCATATGCATTCCCTTCCATATTAAGTGCACTATAACCTGGTCATCTTTACACTTTCATATTAAACTCATACTTTAATTTGTCACCTCAGATAATAAGGGAAAGATAAAGTCTCTAATAAATACCTTGGTAACATGGCTTAGTTATGCTCCTGTTGTTGTTCAGCCCTCAGACCTTCAACTGACTTCACTGGGACTGCAAAAATGTAACTCCAGGAATGCTCCTTAATCAAGTCTGTTAATCATTGGTATGATTTTTCAAGTTCTTGTAAATCCTGTTGACAATGAAACAATACAATTGCCAGAAGCTTAAGACTGTTTCTAGCTGTTAATAGCAACCAGTGTATATCACAGAATAAATGTCCAACAGCCAGGGTGTTCTGCGTTTTCTCTTTGAGCATTATTTGATTAATGTTAGTAGAGTCATTTTAAAAGATTTATTGATGGAAAAACAGATAATAGGCACAATCCTACAATTTCATGTACCTGATCGATAGCACTAAAACAACTGATTCTGCCGATTCTGAAGTCCATGTGAGTAGTGATGAGGTTTATAGTAGGCCCTACAGTAATTCTAGATGTCAGATAACAGAGGTAATGATAAGATTATAAAGGGCTCAAAAAATACTTGCAGAAGTATTTCATACAACATTTCATAAAAGTATGTCATACAACAGATTCAGAGATTTTAAACCCCCAGAAGACCTTGATGACCTAGTCTGACCTGCTGCAAAATAAAGGCTTTAGAATTGTGCGTGAGTAAAACTTTCTTTAGAAAGCTATCCAATCTGGATTTAAAGTCTCAGTATAAGTCTAACATGTCTTAACATGGTGTTGTCATTAAAGTGTGTCTCATTCTAGTTTGAACTGGTCTTGCTGCTTAATTTTAATTTTGATTATAGGCTATGATGAAGTTATTTGTTGATTTGTTCCTTGACAAATTAAACAGACTGAATTTCTTATTCTTCCTGAATTTCATATTAGGTATGGGATGGTATTTATGGCCCACTTGGTATGCAAGGACATTAACATGTCACTATGAGTAACCAATATACAAAAATGAACTTCCTAATCACATTTGGAATGCAGAAAATATGTGTGCGTGTATAATGTATATTTTTAATATAATACAGATTTTTGGGTTATGTTCTGTTGTTCTGCTATCCAGTTGCCATGGGTAATGTGGGAACAGCTCCTGTATTAGAAAAATGTGGTTTTGTACATGAAAAGCAGGAATCGTTTTCCGTTCTTAATTCTGCAGACATTAATGAAAGCTGCAGTTTAATTATCCACAGTACATGTATACATTGATAGCTCTTTGGAGACGGTCCCATTCATTTTTCGGTATTTGGAGATTTTACAAGGTAGCACATGTCTTCTGAAAACATATTCAGCAAACTGAAAATGTCTTACTGATATTTGTTTTAAAAAGATACTTTTTCTTATATGCCAAAGATGAAGAGAAGATTTCTTAATTTTCACTAGTCCTTTAAATAAGAAATTTTTAAGACACGTAGTGCATGCAGGCTTTTGTTAGTTTGTCATGGGGGAACCACATAAATGTTGTCATTCCTTGGTGATAAAAGTATCATCAAATCTTGTGGAATATGAAATCGTGGAAGGACAGCTATGATCAGAAATTATTACATGCATTTTGAGACCTCTTCCCCATGCAAAGAACCAGAGAGTATGAGCCAGCTGCCTAAATATAGGTGTTTACTGTCACTGTAGGTATCCTAAGACATTGACGGTATAGAGCTGTCAGCTACGACATTGAACCTGCAAATCTCAGGTTGTTGCTCTTCTAAAGTTCAGAAGTTGCTCTTCTGAAATAGCAACTAAGGGCAAGTAGGATCCCATTCAGCATGTAAAATAGCACTAAATATCTTTATTTAAAAATTTAAATCTCTCCTTGTATATTTTGGTGAGTAAAATAGGGTGATAGTTGTTGTATTTTTAATCTAAGATTGAACCTTGAGACTGGTGCTCCGAGTCTTTGCTATTATTACCCTACGGTTCTGGCTGAATTTCAGCACTTGTGACTCTTCCGTTTTGAAAGCCTTTGCCCAATGGTATCTAAAGATTGAACAGTCTTTTTTTATCAGAGCAGAAGAGCATATAAATCTCTGTGTATGTATAAAGCCTTGCTGTCCCCTGCTGGTACGTAATGTAAACTTTATTTTTTTTGAAAAGCCTTTTATGGTCTTGTCTGAGCTGACTTTCCTGCAAACTACTTTCTCTTTGTTCCTTTAAACCTTGGTAAAGTTTTTGTTTGCTTGATTATTTTTTTTTGTGCCTGTGGTTGAGTGATTTGGGTCATTGAGGCAGAGTTCTCAAAGCCAGTGGTCCTGCCCAGCAGTGCCTGCTGCTGTACATAACCAGGTAAACAGGACTGAAACCAGGTTCTGTTCCTGGATGATCTATTCTTCATAAAGAGTAAGATTAATGAATTATTAAGCTTGTTACCCAAGGAAAGGTCTTCTGTCTGCCTGGCCACCTTGCACAGTAACTCTTTAAGCGTTCAGCTGATTGTAACTGAACTTCATGGAGGGGTGCAGGTATGATCCTTCTGGCTTTATGAAGCTGGAGGCCGGGTTTGATACACTGCTGACAAACAGCACATGGTGTCTTCAAACCGCGTGCTGTTTCTGGTGTTCCTTGCCGTGTCAGAGATCTCCAGGCAGTGGGAGAGGGAAGGCATTAAGTATTGTGGGTGTAAGAAATGGAGTCTTATGGAGGGTGAGGTGGTAGGTGACAGCAGGGCAAGATTTGTGCTATTGAGAGTAGAAGACACAAGTTTCCATAGGGAAAACAGGCTTCACTGGTTCCAGTGTTCTCACCACAACTTCTTCAAAAGATGCAGTTGTAAATGCCATAGCTAGATTTTTACTTCTCAGTCTAAGAAGGAGGTGTCTTTGAGTGAAAAAGGGGATTGTGTACCAGACTTGGTTGGGATGGGCAATTCAGGAATGGCAAGGAGGAGAATACAGTGGGCTGACTCAGGCATGTGTTAATAGGTAGGCACCTTGGCAGATACTTTCCATGCAAGTCACCACCTTCTTTCTGTTTTTTGAAATGGCCTGTAAAACCTGCAGTTGTGGAAATATCACATCTATACATCTATATATAGATGAAGAGGCTCAAATGTGGGCCAGAGTGCTATCGCCACCTTCCTCCCACAAGTCAGACAAACCAAAAAAAGGATGCAAGGCCATAAAGTCCACTCCCACTCTGAGCAGCATTTAGCCTTCTGTGGGTAGAGAGACAGGCAGGGGATCACATCATCAGGACCTCAAAAACCAAAATACCCCAAAGCAAGTAAAAAGGCAAGAGGCGGAATGGAAAGTGGGGACAAAGGGTCTGGCTTAAAAAAAAGTCAGTAACAACTTCACTATAGAAGAACTGAAACTACTGCTTTTACAGAAGAACCCACACTCTTCAGACAGACACCCCTTAGTCACAAGACAAGAAGTATCTGGAGTGAGGGAGACTTGAGTTACATGTCCTGTGCTCCGTATGTGCCTCACTACATCCCAACTTAGCTTGTAAATCAGTGGTTATTTTCAAGAGAGAGGAAATGTTGTGGTGATGAAGAAAAAAATAATTTTTCCCCCCTCCTATTTGTCCTGAGAACTTCCTGTCAACCCTTTTGAAACATTTTTTTTTTCTTTAGAAAATCTGGGGGTTCACTCAGAAATTTCCCATCAAAAAGCCTTTGTTGAAAAATCCTGGCCAGATTTAATCACTTGACATATATAGAAACAGAAGTTTGCAGGCTATTCATTTGTATATTGATTGCAAGATCAGAACTTGAAAGGATCCTGCACACAAAGCTGAGGAATGAGGTACAAATAAGTTGAGAGCAAAAGTGTTCACTGTTACAGGTGCATCTGATGAAAGCTTCATCCAGCTTTGTGTTTCTGCCATCTTTCTATGCTCCATTTTGCAGAAGGTTTGTGTAGTTATTTTGCAGTTTACAGCTTCCTCATCCAGTCCACTTGGGCATTATTCAGCCTGTATTGCAGGAAAAAAAAAAGGGGAGCACTCTCACTGAGCCTTCACATATTTTCAACTCTAGTTCTATGTATACAAGTGAATACATACAACTTTGTGATCATACCCATACCACTAATCCTATGACTGCAGGAATACAAATGAAGGAAATAGCATTTTCACCTATCTTCTTGCATAAATCTAAACTGATTTCCAAGATGGTTTCAGAAGAAATCTATGTTTCTGTAGCACCTCATTATGTTGCTGTTCTCCTTGGGCAGCCGTGCCCATGTTTTCTCACAATGTTCCTTCTCTTCCTCAGATTTCTTCAGTGAGGCACTTGACTTTCTGCTCACCAGCTGTGTGGTTAGCATGTGTTGAATTACTTTCTGAATTGGCCTTCTTTCTTGAGGCGTAATATAATAGCATAAAATGATAAATGGAAGCTTAGTGTGTTAAGGTTAAAGAAACTGTTTAAGAAACCTTCCTTTAATTAGCTCGATATATCTTCCCTTTCTGCTGCTTCTCTTGTGAGTTACGACTTAGTATAACATGAAGGCATGGGTTTATAGCTACCATAAATGATGGATATTTGCAAAGATGATTTGGCAGGTTACAATCAACATTGCCTTATAGAGCATGCATGAGAAAGTTTGGGCAACAAATGTCCTGGGTACATAGGTACCTACTTAGTGGAAAAATGTTTTACTGTAGTAATAGGCTGTGACACTTGCTGGTAACTCAGTAGTGTGTGTTTTTAAAGGGTAGCTTTTAAAAATGAAGAAAATCGAATAAGCAGATATGTACTTTTTACTATTAGAAAGTAGTCTCCTGACTGCTTCAGGAGAAAGTGTTTTCACTCCTCTTATCACCAGTCAAGCACTCTTTTGTGATCCTTTTTTATAAGTCTTAGTCTGAGGTAGAGAGGTGACACAGGCATTTGGGTCAAGAGATTAGAAAGTGGGACAGGAAAATATCAAAACAGTGTTACTGAGAAGGGTGTAAGAGCCTTTGTTCAAATTTTCTATTGTTTTAATATTTTAGCCTTACGCTTTCTCTTCAGCTTGACCCAAACATCTGATCTTTTAGCATTTTCCTATTTCATTGCCACCCTTAATAGGTTTGGGGTTCAGCTGGAAGCTAGAAAGCAGGATGCTGGAGGAGAACTGGACTTCGCAGAGCTATAAGCCCTTGCTTCAGATTGGCTCATTCATGTCTCATTTCTGTGCCAGTTTTTAATCTTTTTTACTCTAAACTGATGCTTGTAGTTAGTGAACAAAACAAGAGCACATATGAGTTCAAGCTGGCATGTGGCAAGCAGCTTCAAATTTTAAGCATTAATTTGAAGAAACCCAGAGCTTCCTTGTACACAAAATAAACAACCTGTTAACTACCATTTTCAAACAACAGAAATTCTCCTTCCTGCTCTGTGTTTTCAAATCAGTCAAAGCTCTAAGAGATAAATTTGAACCTAAACTTCAATACCCTGAGATAGACCTAAACCAAAGCACAAAGTCTAAACAGATGGTACGTTTGTCTAAGAGCAGAAACCTCATTTCCTGCAGTGATGTGGAAAGGAGGATGAAGATGGCTGTGGGAGAAGCAGACCAAAATGTCCTTGAAACAGTACTGTTTGTTATACTTTGTTTCTAAAAAGATTTGAAACCAGGAGAGTACAGAAGGGCTAATTAGCTAATGGCCCAGCCAGGTCACCTAAAATAAATGCTTTTTCAGCCTGATGTCTCCAGTCCATTTAGCAGTATCCAGATGCCTGTGTTTTTTCTTTCCAAAAGCTCACGTTTACCATGGCAGTTCAGTTACATGCCATGCTTGTTTGCCTTTGAGTTTTCTATGCTTTCCTCTGATCTTAACATCATGAGAGCAGAGGCTGCTGTCTTCCCCACGTCTCCTCTCTGTACCTCTTGCTGGTTTCCTTCCCTTTGCAGATCTGTGAGACAACAGGGGCAACCTGGGCTCTTCCATGTCTCTGTTCCGTCTTGCGTTGCTGATGCTGGCTTGCTGAGCTTGGATAGACAGGGCTGCAGATACAGGAGCTGTCAGTCAGTCCTACCTGACAGATCTACCTGGTGGCTTCTCCCATCACTGTGTCTCGAAAGAAGTTTGGTTTTGTTTCTGGAGCCCAGGGTTGGAAATGCTATCACTGATCTGTCTGCCTTGATAGAGGCAGGGAATTCCCTTGCTTGTGTCTTTTTGCTTCCCAACTTTGACAGTATTTGAATGCATGCATAACTCCAGGCTAAGAAGTTTCAACAGCTTTCTATATATTAAATAAATATATACAAAACCCACAACTTCATACATATATATATATATAAAAAAGTAATTTTCTAATAGGGTTGGAACACTGATCTCCAGCTGCCACTGGAATACATTAGAAATTTACTTCAAATATTCTATAACAGAGAAACCCATAAATCCATAAAGTATTCTAATTGCTGGGAGGATGCAGATGGTTCTGAACATAGCTCAAAACTCTAATCAGAGCAAATGCTAATTGTTCCATTTTTAAGTCATTCAACAGTCTTAATGCCAACAGTGCTATCTAAAAAGCTGCCACAAGGTGGTACCCCAGTATTTTGTAAGATGTTGAAATTACTGTGTCAAAACAACTATTCGTTATAAACAACTACACAATATAGGTGTAATGTGAAATAGATGTGGATACAAAACATGCCTTTATTTTAAGATAATGTCCCGTAGTGCTGCAGAAGTACTGTCCGCAGAACTTTGAATTGCTCCTATAAATGCACTAACAGCTGGGTCTGTCTGCTGACACAGATTCAACAGGATGCCGACATTTGCAGTGTGCTTTCCTGCCATAATTATTAAAGAGAGATTGCTTAGGTGCTGAAAATTAAGCAGATTAAATATTTTCCTAAATTACTGCCTAAATAAGGAAATTAATCTTGATGTCTGTCTTGATTTTTACCTTCCTTCTCCCTTATATTAGCCACTGTAACATTTTCCAGTTCTTTGGTAAGGATAGTTGTGCCTGAATTGTATAAAGACATTTCCCTGAAAATACCAGGATACTTAGGAGTCCAGGGAACAAGAAACCTGGGCAGTTTTACTGTATGGGAGTTTTGCACCAACTTTGTGTTCAATGTCTGCTGTAGTGCTGCGGTCAGTGTCTGGCTAAAGTGAATTATGGGCAGAAAAGAATTATTTGATGGTGAAGCCCATCTGCTGTGCCAGGGAGGATTTCTTTTCTGGCCTGTTATCTATTGATTATTTCAGCAAGTATCCCATCTCATGGGAATTCTGTCCTTTCCCTCAGGATAAACAAGCAAAAATTACAAATATACCAACATTGTGTAGCTGTAATCCCATCACTGGTTCCTTGAATCACACTCCGTGTCTTCTGGTTTTATGCTGCTTTAACACAGATGGTTCACATCTCCTTGACCAAGACACTGTATTTGTGCTCATCTCTCTAATGTTCGCAGCCAAAGCCTAAAGGGCTGTTGTATAAAGATTGGTTCAGATCTCTGAAAGGTGTTTTTGATAAGAGCTAATATATACATCTGAATAAACAAACTCCTATACCAAGGTGCACAGTGTCCTTCAATGATATTACGAGGTATCACCTGCCTGATGGGCTGCATTTCAAGCTGTCTTCCCTTAAATATATTAGCTTAACATTTATGAAGCTGAATCTCATTGCATTTTTTCCTGTTGTTATTCTGCTGCCTCTGTGCAGTTTCTCTGCAATTACATTGTACTACATCCCTTTTTAATGCCTGCAGATTTCATTTGCATATGAATTTCCTTTGCTTTTATATAATTGAAGAACTTGAGGGAGATTCTCTAATGGGCTGTAATTCCTTTTGTCACTTCTCTTTTTTCATATGGACTACCAACAAAAGAACAATTCCTGGGATAATTCAAAATACATAATTAACGTAAAAATAATAAAATCAAAATAATATTGAAATTTATTATAAAAATAAGATGTGAGATACAATTTTCTTAAAAAATAAAACCAGATAATTTTATGGAATAGGCTGCAATGCTTCTGTAAGTACTTCGGTAAGCAACAACTCATAGGAATTGTCTGACAGACTTCAATTACCAATGCATAAAAATCTGTTTCTACAGAGGACAGTAAAGTATGAATTAATTCATATTTCCATCCACTCTGAAGGGAAATAAACCAAACACCCCCCACCTTAGGAAAGAAATGAAAGGTTTTATTTTCATAATTGTTAAAATCCATAGATACAGTTGACCTGAAACTATTTTTAGGGCATAAAGTACTTAATGGTCGTAGGCATTCTTTTTTATTAATTCACGTCACAGAAACCTGTGGACATTTTTAAGGCACCCGATAAACATTTTTTTAAAACTGGAATCCTTCATTCGGATCCCCTTTTACTATTCCTCCAATTCTAATTTCAGTTCAGTCATGCATGGCAAACAAAGTGTTAGTCCTAATTTATTTATTAAGGACATCCCATTTATTGAATGAAGATGAAGATGCATGGGGATCTTGTTTTCATGGCTTAATTTAATTTTTCCTTAACAAACATGGGCTGCTTCTTAAGCTACATGAGAGCTTTAACCAGCGTCAACGAATGTGACAATGCCACTTTTCACTGGGTTTTTTCCTCTTGTTTTTCAGTATACTGAATGGCAAAAAGTATGCTTCATTTTTCACATCCATAACGTGCTTTGAAGTTCCACCAGCAATACAAAGTGTAATTGTTGTTCAGAAATAAAGATGTTATACTGATTGCATTAACTTAATCTACCTGTTTTTTAATAAAAAAAACAACCTTGGAGAGTTACTATTAAATAATGACTGCAACCAGCAAGCGAATTTTTAAATATCCAATTTTCCTGTTTTAAAATGTATGCAAAAATGCAATTTCCCTAAACAAACCAATGTATTTCTGGCAACAGAATTCCACTCCAATGTGGTATGTCATTGTCACTGGAGAGAGATCTACATAAAGTGTGAGAATAACTGAAAAATGGCATAAATATCAGAAAGTATGAAGCATGATCCAAGTACAGTTTATTCTAATAATTCCTGTCTCAGAATGTAGAATTTTCCAATACCGACTCACTATCAACAGTGAAAAACAGTTGAGACTGTACAAGGTGTCAGTATTAATGAGTCTGTCTAGTCTGAAATATGTTGCACTTTCATTTGACATGAAAAGATATCGTGTAACAAAAACCCCTTTTGTGCTTTTAACAAGCCACATTTTTCATTTTATTCTCCTAAAAGGCTCAGCTCTGGTAAGAAATTCAATAAATACATGGGCTTTTCACTGCTGCCATTTTATCTCATTCCAACAGGCAAAATGATTGCCTTTAGATCAAAATCCAGTCCATTTGTTCTGGAAATGAAATTAAAATAAATTTGAAACTATTCATATTGCATAGTTGCTGATGGTGCTTCAAGAAAAGTGATGGCACTGTACAAACTTAGAATAGACTTGAAGCAAGAGAAGTCCCTTCATGGTGTGGAGCTTAGGTAAAAGACCAGGTACACAGAGCCCAGAAAGTATTAGCAATACACGCAATAGTGTCATAGTGTCAGTCCATGGCATTTTATCTGGTATCTCCTAGTTCATGTAGTGTCATTTTACGGTGTCAAGAGCATTTCAGGGTTTTTCTGTTGTCAGTCCATTCAGTCTGAATTTGCCTACGCATCTTCTCTATTGAATATAATGTTTTAAATAACAAACTAGTTCAACTTTTCAAAGGAGCTTCCCCATTATATGAAGAATGATCTTTCTTGAGTTTGCAATATTTATATGTCTTCACATTCTTTATCTTTTATCTATTTAGAAGCAAATGCCCCTTGAGCCCTGGATATTGAGTATTTGCTTGGGCTAGTGGCAGAAATATCTGTAACTAGATCAGAACTATTAATAACATTATGTGTGGTGGTAGTTTAAAGACTAGAGACTCTCTAGCCTGTAGTTAACATAGTGCAGTTATTCTAGAATTTAGAGAGAGAAAAAGGTAATAAATTTTTAATAAGAATTTTTTTGCCAGTGGAATTTGAAGAATTGAAAGGTGAATACAGTGCAGTTGACCGAAGAAGCTTCACCCTAGGGATGATTGACCAGTGTGGGAGACTGAGTTGGGTCATTTCTCTGTCTCCTGCCTTGCTGTATACACTATGCTCTGCAGGCATGGAGACATTGCTGACAACAATAAGTTTGGGGATTTTTTAATCCAAAATACTAAATCATACATCTTTATTATTCTTTTTTTTCCTGCTGTGTCTCTCTGCTAAAACATGAGGAAGACAGCATAGTAAACTTGAAACTATTCAAGAAACATAACTTATTGTTTTTTTCCCCTTTCTTTTCTGGTTTGAGCCTTTAAGTTATAACTACTGTATTAGGGGCGGGGGGGAAATTGTTTCCTTAAGAGTTTTTACTGAGTACATGCTTTTCTTTGCCTTTTCAGGACTGTTATGCATAGTAGGGAAAC
Source organism: Phaethon lepturus (assembly GCF_000687285.1). Lineage (NCBI taxonomy): Eukaryota > Metazoa > Chordata > Aves > Phaethontiformes > Phaethontidae > Phaethon > Phaethon lepturus. Next base: position 2,389 of record NW_010551071.1, on the reverse strand, counting down.
TATTCATAGAACTAAAAATAACCTACATGCAAACCTAAATGGAAAGAGATATGGATTGAGAGACAAATCTAGCTCCACTCATTTTCTATGCAAATAACTAAGCCCATGCAATATAGAAAAAAACCAAAAATACAGGGTAATGTCTCATTTAGGACAGAGAAATGATAACATGGCAGCCAGAAATCATAGCAACAATATAAAAAAGGGAGGGAATCATTTGCTCTAGTACCATCTCATTTTTCTCACTTAAAGATCAAAATATCCAGGACCTCCTCTGAAATGTGCAAGAATATATTAAGTCTAATTTCCAAGGCCTAATATTATAGAAGTTGAAAAGCTGGGAAAAAATGGAAAAGAAACTTTTCTGGGAGGTGTTTTCTTTCAAAATAAACAGCTTAATAATACTTAAAGTAGAGCTTTTAGTGATAATTTTAGTGTCAGTTCTTCAAAATACTTTCCATTACTAAATGAGTATTTCAAACTATGTTTATTTCAAAATTACAATATCAAACAATTACAGTTCCTAGGCAGTGCAGAGACAGCATATCATGCTTTATTTATTGAATGAAGATGAAGATGCATGGGGATCTTGTTTTCATGGCTTAATTTAATTTTTCCTTAACAAACATGGGCTGCTTCTTAAGCTACATGAGAGCTTTAACCAGCGTCAACGAATGTGACAATGCCACTTTTCACTGGGTTTTTTCCTCTTGTTTTTCAGTATACTGAATGGCAAAAAGTATGCTTCATTTTTCACATCCATAACGTGCTTTGAAGTTCCACCAGCAATACAAAGTGTAATTGTTGTTCAGAAATAAAGATGTTATACTGATTGCATTAACTTAATCTACCTGCCCATTCTTTGCAGAAGCCGAATTACATAATGGTAGGTTTCGCTTTCTTAGATATAGTAGTAAAATCCCAAGTAGCATGTAGTCTTCCCCAAAATTCAGGGAGTCTTTCTGGTAAAAAGCAGTTATTTTTGGCCTCTAGTCTTCAGAACTTCTGGATATTTTATATTTATAATTCAGATCATGGGTTGTATTATCTTGCATCTGATATAGCACCGACTGACATTGGTGAGTAGAGGTCCTTCCACTGGCTTACGGTCCTTCACTCTCATGATTCCACACAAGCTGGAGCATTCCTAAAGATGTGTTGTATAGAGGGAAGATAGAAATCAAAAATGTAATGAGCCAGATCCGACATGCATACGTGGGGAAGTTGTCAAACTGCATGTTTCTCGCTGCTGCTTGCTGGAATAGTTTGACCATACCGGTACCATTAATGTTTGCATAAACTGCAGCAATTGTTAGAGCTGTTACTGGCTCTTTCCATGATTTGAATTTAATTTCAAAAGCTGTATCCTTTAAAACAGCTGAATTGTGTCAAGAAGGGAATATCCCACAGACATCTTGTCAAAAGGGAGATCTTTTATGTAGAAAATAAGGCTAGCTGAAGAAGGGTGCTCTTACCCCAGTGGCTGGAGAGAGCTCAGGGAGGAGAGGACGAGCAGGGTGTGCATGTGCCATGGGGACAGGTCTCTTTGGGTCTGACATCAATCAAGATGCCTTAGAAAAGCCCTGCACTGAAAACTGCTAATTGAAAATCCATTTTTATTGCTCTGTAACCAGAGATGCATATTAGACTTGCATATTTGGGCACACAAGCAAAACTGTTATTCAGTATGGGTTAATGGGTGCAAAACTCCTCGCAAATTGTGGAGATTCTTAGCATGATGGTCATCTTATTTAGCAGCAGACACTGCTTGAGGGATTCTGTATTCTGAACTTTTTTGTTTGGATCAAGATCAAAACAAAAGTCTAGGAGGTTCTTGTGCAAAGCTGGGGATTATGTGTATCTGTTCCAGTACATTTTTTGCATCATAGTGTTAGCAGAGAATTTTCTGACAAAACAAAAAATATGGAGTCTTCATCTCCAACATTTACAGAAGCATGCTGAATTTAAGAAACCTTTGACAAGTCATAGGTAAGAGTCTCACAAAGTCCTTCAAAACAAAAGTCTAGGAGGTTCTTGTGCAAAGCTGGGGATTATGTGTATCTGTTCCAGTACATTTTTTGCATCATAGTGTTAGCAGAGAATTTTCTGACAAAACAAAAAATATGGAGTCTTCATCTCCAACATTTACAGAAGCATGCTGAATTTAAGAAACCTTTGACAAGTCATAGGTAAGAGTCTCACAAAGTCCTGTCTGCCACTGGAAATATCCCTGGCTGCCTATACTTCGGGATCCTGTGCTTCCAAACAATCCTGGTATCAGGCTAATTATGCATTTATTATATTTATGTATATGCTTATTATTTTATATTTGTATGTTGTATAAATATATTAAACTATATAATAATAATAATAATAATTATTATTATTA
>NW_010551070.1:23629-47530 GCF_000687285.1 Phaethon lepturus | reverse complement strand
TGGCTTCTCCTGCAGGGAAGGCCTGTTGTGTGCGCTTGGCCTCCTGCGGCAAGCGGGCCGCTGAACTTAGTAAATGTACCGGGTGGACGTTAACGTGTTTTAAAAGGGCGTTTCTTTTCGCTTTTACCACGTAGCTTTGCTGGCAGCGGGTGTAGTGCTCACCTTTGCGAGACAGCCAGCGCATTTGGGGAAAGCTGGGTAGCTTTCCCTTAAAAAAAAGCACCACTAACCCAAACCCATCTGCGGTACCCTCTGCAACTGTGAGTTATTGCAACTGGCGTGAAGGCTGACTGCTCCTCCACCACTAAAAGATGTGAGTCCTGCTTGAGATAAGTGGATGGACTATTGCGAGGGAGCTGTGAAACTGCTCCCATTGTATCTCACTTCTGGCTCGAGGGCTTCATATTCAAGCCTGTCTCCAAACAGTCCGGTCTGTAGCTTGCCTGTTCCTGAGCAGTTCGGTTCTCACATTCAGATGCATGTGGTAATGCCGCTGCTTGGTGCAGCGCTGCTGTAACGAGTTAGGCACCCTGCTGTCTTCATCTGACTGAAAAAAAAACAGCCTCTGGATTATGTGACATAGAACTGGCTCTGGGAAATGTGGAATCATCAGTTTATTGGGTTGTATGCTAGTCTTCCAACACTGTTGATTTTTTTAACCCCCACCCCATGGCTAAAGGGATAGAGTGTAACACTTAAGTTACAGCATGAACATCATTAAGATGATTATTCCTGACTTGGTCTTGATATGTCTTAATTAATAGGTAGGATGATTAATTTATAATGCAAAAGACAGCATGTGTCTTCCTAGCAAATAGCTATGATGTACGATTCTTCAGAGCAAGTACTTTTTTTTTAATTGCTGAAGCAAGCGTTTGTCTTAAGTCATATGAATAAGTTTTCCCAGCTGCTGCTAGTGGAGGACAACTGATACCTTCTTAATGCTGTTTTGCCAATTGCATTTCTTTGGTGAGAGCTGGAACTCCTATGGCCGCTGATAAGCGGGATTTTGAGGTCCTTTATGAAGTGAGGTGACAGTATCTGCAGAGATCTGGTACCGTAACGTGTCATACTGGTGATGTTATCCAGTGTTATGGCATGGCACCAGGCAGGGGCTGAATCACGCAGAGGTTGTCATTTTTATGGGGTTTGCAAAGACTGAATCAGTTCTCTGGTCTGATTCCCAGCACGGGCACATGAGCAGATCGCCCAGTGCAGTGGAGGGGGGTGACGTGGCGTAAGAGCACCACTCAGCAGCAGCAATATCTTCAGAAGATGTTGCAGTCAAAGACTATCTCGTGAGACCATAGCTATTGTTCCAAAGTCCCGTTCAGGAACTAAGAATGCACATTTTTAAGGTGCTAAACTGGTCTGGACAGCATCTTGGTTTTGAATTTCAAGGGAAATACGTGTAAGTAATAGGCAGAACCCTAGAACTGTTGGCCCTCTTCTTCATCTGGTGCATGTGCGTCACATGAAGCCGATTAATAAGCTGGATGGATTTGGGCCTGCTTGCACTAAACAAAGGTTTGGCCCTAAGGTTATCTAATCTTGAGGCCAGATAATATCTGAGCTATTACAGACACACATCATTTTGCATGTATGTGAAATATATAATATATTGCCTTGTTTCTTTACCTTGGACTGTTTGTGTATCTAGAGTAGGTCTTTTTTCTGTGCTCTTACAGGTGACTGTGAGCACTCGAGGTTTCTGATGGGAAATAAATCCCAATTTCCCTCCATTCTTCTCAGTTGCGGCTTCATCTCCCTTCTTGTGATTGCAATTTAAGGACCGTCCATGTGTAAAACGTGAGGCATAGATTGTGGTGATGACTATACAGTTAAAATTTGTTTTTCTTGTTCTGGCATTGCTTTGTTCTGTGAGACTTGGTGCAGCATGAAGATAGGCAGTGGTGAAAAACAGATGGTGAAGCTCAGGGAATATGTTGTGAGGAGGAACTGTTTGTTGGGAAGTACTCTTCCTCTTTGCTGTGTGTTTGTAAAGTATTTTGAGACGTCTGATGTCTGTTAAAGAAGGAGGTAGAACTTCAATATTAATTGAAGGGAAACAACATCAGATTTTTTTGTCAACCAAGTTGAAGAACTTACACAATGAATTGCAGGTTGTTCTATAATAGAGATTTTTTTTTTTTTCCAAATAAGAAATAATCAATGGCTATCTTTCCATTTCCATTCCATTGCACATACTCAAGGTGATTTCTCTTTGGCTAGTGCAGTGCTTCATACTGCTTTTGGAACCTCTCTGTTAATGTGGACAAAGATCCTGGTCTCTTTCATGCATTTATAGCTGCTGCTGAAAAGCTCTGTTTGGGAGCTGGCTTTTGTGATGTATGAATGCACTGAGTGATCGCTTGGAAAAATCTTTGCTTCTCCCTCTGCCCTTCTCTCCTCTCCTGGCAGTTCCGTGTCAGCTCAAAAACTGGTCTTGCAAAGGATTTTAAATTGTGTCAGGCCTATGGTGAAGAATTTGGCAATATATGCCACCGATTGAGATGGAGGTTGGGAAAGCACTTCCCATTAGACATCAGGTTAAACTCTGCTTCTATGTTTCTTGGGGAGGGTCTTCCAGTTCACGTGATATAATTGCCCATCACTGAGGGTCTGCAGTGTCCCAGGAGTGCAAAGAATAGCAAGATCACAAATACAAGTAAGTGTTTTAAATTGGATATTTGAGAGCACAAGTAGCACTGCTGAAACAGGTTTCAGAGGGTTTTGTTGACTGTAGGAGTACCATGAGATTTTACTTTGTCCTTAAGCTGAGAGCCTGTTGCCTTGGTACCCACATCGCAGATGATACCACTTAATATTCTCTGGCCCTTGTGATACTAAAAGACAAAGAAATTAGGTCAAAGAATATTAAGGGTGAATTATCTTGATTTTCTAAGTTTAACAGAAAACTCTAGAGTTTATTGCACTGCCCTTCTGTCTGTGTAGAATGTTCCATTTTTAAGAGGAAAAAATGTAATTGCAAATGTGGATAATGACCGTCTTGAAAATCAGTTTGGTTTTGATTTTAATGGCTACACTAATGTTTTTGCCCATTATAATTTAATAGCTATAGTGACCTTCCTTGTAGGGATAACAGACTGACTCACTCTGTATAGTCACATAGACACGCATGCACTCACATTCAATTACATGTGTATCTAAGGAGCTACTGTTTAGTTCAGTATAGCCTACTCATAGCCCACTCAGAATCTGCTGCAAAACGCTGGGTTTTTTTGCATAGAAAAGGAATTGTGGGTTCTAGACTGTGAGGGAGATTTTCTGCCTTTAACTGCAGCAAATGAACTGTGAGTTGCTGGGTTTCAGTGAAGATACGGTGCTGACCTTTTGCAAAAGACACACTAGTAGAGAGCAGGGGAGCCCAGCAGCCAGAGCCATGAAGTTGGTGTGAGGATGCTGCACTTCATTTTTTAAAAGCAAAGCAAGAGAACGGAAGGTGGCTTCTGAGATAGTGGGGAAGGCGGTCTGCAGAAGGAAGGTGGCTAGATGCCAAACCTGTGGGAGGAGTCCTTGTGACTGCAGAGATGGATAAGCAAAGCAAGCTAGCATTGGCCTTCTGGTGGCCTGAGAGCGTACATATATGCTATGGTGGCTGGTTGGAAGAGTTACCAGTGAGTAACAGAACTGGACCTGTGACTGCAGGACCCAAGAGGCTTGGTGGTGTCTATGCGCAAGGTGAAGAAAATGAGATACACGGGGTGCAGCAGTTGATAAAGTAGTCCTGGGGCTGACAGCTATGAGTCTCTAAGTACTAATTTTGGTGAGCGCAGAGTCAGGGAAGTGACCCAGATTATTAGGGGGAAAAAAAAAATCTCTCCGTTAAGGAGCAGGGCATATGTATATGCAGAGTAATACATACGTATACAAACATTTCAGATTTTTAAAAATACAATTGCAATGTGAAGGCCAAGATATTAACTCAAACACGTAATTAACATTGCAATAGAGTCCTATGAATTACTGGATCTCCATGGGATTGCAAATACATTTTGGGAACAGAGATCATAAAAGAAAATCAGGTGTTCAAAGAGGTGCACTGTTCAGGAAAAATTAATAAAACTACAGGTATTGATAATGCTGTGTTCACAGTATGACAGATGACAAAGAAGCAAAAAGGGATACCACTAGTCAAACAGACCCCCTTTAGATTAAATATTTATGGGAAGGATGGTAAAAAGAAAGAAAAAAAATCTACTGTTCTAGTTTTGGGAGTCTTGTTTGCAGATACCAAGGCTTGGAGTTAGAAATGTGTGAGTTTCTATAATTAAATTTGATCTGGAAAATCTAGGTGGGGAAAACAGTAGCTTGGCTTAGTAGGATCCAGGTAGTCTTGTGTGCAGTAACTGCCAGATTTCTTCACCAGTCATTGGCTTAATAGGAGTCATTGGTACTGCAGACTCTTTCATGATTAGCAGCAAGGAAATTACCAAAAAATTGATTATCAAAACTGCTTGGATTGACTGAATGCCAATAGAGTTCCTTTAAATCAAAAGACAGTCAAAGAAAACTAAGATTTTTTTTTTTTTCAGGAAAGCCAACTTTGAGAGTAGTCATGAGCAGAGCAAGGGGGACTAATGAGCTCAAGACCTTGGCTTTAAAGGAGTCTTGGAGCTGCTGAAATCAAAAGTGCAGAACCTCTCTTGACTTTGAATGAAGACAAAAGCTTTATAGGGGAGTGCTGCAGAGACAACCGGAACATGAAACATTGTGTCTGGCAGAGCAGATTTTATGGTCCTTTGAGAGAATTTATTAGTTTAGATGGCTAAGATAGGGATGAATACAAAAACTAGATAAAGAAGAGATAACAGGAAGTTTTGCTGACAGGGGAATTACAGGGCTGGAGACACATTTTTAAACACAGCCTTGAGGGGAAAAATTCATATTGAATAGTTCAATTCATGATCTTGCATAAAAACTAGCAGTGTTTTTAAGGATGAATTAACATGCACAGTCAGACGATAATGGAGTAACATCCCTTTCCCTTGGGCTCTTCCAGTGCTACGTTATATGTTGTGGTTAACAGTCCTCCTAGCCAGAACACGTCTGTGGCCAGGCTCTGGAGTGCCAATGAAATCTGATACTGACATGAAGTTATGAGGCATCAGCAAAACGAAGAGGATGGTGATGTGCTTCAGTGAGGACTGGGCTAATGAAAATAGAATGAAATGCAGCAATGCAAAGAGTTAGGTGAAGGAATTAGTGACTACTATCAAGAATTACTCTTACAAACTTAAAGCATAGCACCTGGAAACAGCAAAGGACGCATGCTGGGCATGTTGGATGATCAGAGGTTCATGAGGAGTCATAGGTGCAAAGTAACCAGGAAAAAAGTATCTACGATCCTGATGTCTTAAGGTACCTCAAATGAGGTATTGGCAGAAGGGAAGGAATTAACTCTTCTGTTCAAGATGTTAATGTGCAATGCTGTGTACAGTTCCATTCTCCCATTTTCACCACCATAATCTCCAGAGTGGAGTGGAATGGAGGGAAGGGACACTTGGATGATCAGGAGAATTTAAATCATCTAATATGAAAGCTGAGAAATTATGATTGCTGCCTGTGAATACATCAAGGGGATAAACTCTGGCAGGAAGAATAGGTCTTTAGTGTAAAGGACAAGACTGGCCTAAAGAGGAATGCATGTAAGATCCAAAAAGTAAATTTGGGCCAGAAGATGATTCCCAACCATGGAAGTAGTATCTTCCCAAGAAGAATGATGGGAATGAAGACTGCAGGGAGGTGTAAGATGGTGCTGGAGGAATCCCATGACAGGGCAGAGGTCCCTTTCAGTTCTCTGACACAGCACCCTATTACCAGCATGTGCTTGCAGGGTTTGCAGTTTGTGAGGAAACATCCGATGCGGCACAGCAGTACCATATCCCACTGAAGTCACAGGGCACATCTAAGAGGTGAAGTGTAATTATCAGACTTGGAATCTGCCCTCAGCACCAAAAGTAATGCTGGCCTCTGCGAAAAATCAAATTAGATTCCTGAAGACACTTGGTGACCTGGATTTTATTTTTCTGCTTTTTCCAAAAGACTAATAATAGTTGCTTTGGAGGCTTCAGGAAACTCGGATTCCTTACACTATTGTCACCGTCAAAAGAAGAAAATCCACTGGATGGGTCCAGACTGTCAGAAGCTCAAGAAAAAAAAAATGTATTAGCTGCCAGCAGTTTAAATTGGGTCGTGTCTGGACAGAAGTTTTATTTCTGGTGGCAAAGCCTCTCTTAAGGATACTGTGAATTACTCCTATTATACTTTAAAATAGTTTCTTTGGTCTCTGGATAAATGCAGGTTGGAAGTTTTGCCTACCAAAATGGTGGTAGACAAATCAATTCCTATGTGCAGTGGATTTGACCCTCTATCCTTAACTGACCTGTTATCCTTATTAATCTGAATACAAAGCTGGGTAAAAAAAAAAGTTACGCTGGCTTATTAGTATCAGTATGGCAATACTTTTTAACCTCCTACAACTTAAAATACTGCGAATGTCTTTAACAAAAATTTTGCACAAAAGTTGAACTGGGTTCTCTAAACTGTTCAAGGTTAGAGCTTTAGCAGAGGGTAAACCTTTCAAAATGAGTTCTTGGACTCTGGAAACAGGAGTGTCCAGTGAACTGCCCACCCCACTGTGCTGCCCATAAGCTACAGACAGAGCGCTCACACTCCTGCCACCGTGTGCTTGGGCGTACGGGAGCTCTCCTCCCCGGGCACTGGCATGTCGTTCTGGAGGCTACTGAGGTGATGGAGTCCTGGGTCTCAGACGCAAATGAGAAAAGACATAGATAAGGAAAGACAAAGAAACGTAAGAGACAAGAAGGATGTAAAAATGCCATAATGAACTCGTGTGTCTTGAGAAAATCTCTAATCTAATGAGAATGGATTTTGTTTGAGAGATTGTACTGGTACAATTAATTATTCATGGCAGCGACATCGTTAGGATTTCATTTTATTTAAAGGCCTCTAAGTGACTTGGAAAATTGGGTTAAGCTGAAGAGGAGTTTCAGGAGAGAGACAAGGGAAAGCTTTTCTTTTTATTGGCTTTGTCTAATACTTTCTAGATAGCTATTGGAAGTAAAAACACAAATTACACTCAAGCTCTAACATTCCTGCATTAAACGTGGGCATAAATTTGAACCATACAAATACAAGATCTGGTCCAAAGGGGAATCTAGATGGCTTTTTGTGGGACAAGTTAGATACCATTTAAGTGACCTACTGTCACTCATTGGGGACTTGCTATGTTTCAGTGCTGTAAGTTAACACCAGGCTGTGATTGGTGGCTCCTCGTCTGCATTTCCAAACTCGGGCTCCTACTGCCTCACGTAGTGCAGTGAGGGGCTACACGGCCTTTCTGCTTGACCTGCAGTAGCATAAGTGTGGGCACAAACAGAGAATCATGGGGCCACTGCCCTAAAACCAGGTAGTGGTTTTGGCTAAGGTGCATCCAAAACAAAGTTTAGTAAGTCTTTCCCTTGCTGCAGTAGAAAGCAAAGGCAGAAATGGTCCTAAAAAACAGTAGTGGCCGGACCTCTCCTACACGTACAGTAGCTAAAGCTCTTTGCGCTTGGCCACACCACCAAGAGTATTGCCCATATTGACAGACAAAAGCACTTTCCTGGATGGCTTCCCCCTTCCCCGGAGAGGACAACAACCCGTATGCCAGCCCGCGTGGGGCAGGTTGTGTGCCTACAGACAGCCCTGTAGTACGGCCTGAGACGGTGCACCCTGCAAGGTACAGCTCATGGGAACAGGGCAGGGATTACTCTTCTCTGTCCCCCTAGTAAATCTATACCTGATTCACAGATAGGTTACTCAGCCTCAGAGCTGCTAACACTTGTATGCTGTTGAGAAGATTTTTTTATTTTTTTTCTTTAACACATGGATGCTTAGCCTGGGAACTATCCAGGCATCTGAATGTTTAGAGAGTCTGGTTTTCTTTTTCTTTTTCTAATGTTTATTTGTTCCTTCCCTTGTAATTCTCCCTGTTAACTCATGGACATCATTCAGGGACAGATTTAAATCGAAGCAGACAGACTCCGGTTCTGCTCTGTCCCTCGGAACAGTGGAGATTTGTTTAAGAGCGCTGTCGGGAGCACACTTGGTATGCCTGGAATGCGCAGGGCTTTATTTTTCATTTTGCATCACGTGCGAACTAACCCAGCTATAGCTCAAGATATTCACGTGGCCACGGTGGTACTGTTTCTGCCTTGGTTGGCTGAGGGTCGTGTAAATTATTTACAACAGCTTTGCTGGTGACACTCACAAACAATGGACTGGCCACCGGGAGGAACATGGGGGATGAAGCTCATACGGACCGAGGCACGGGGCCTTGGGAAATCACATTGGGCAATGGCTCTTCAAAATGAAAGAGCGTGTCTCCAAGTACTGGTCTGGATCCAGTTTCAAGCTCGGCCTGAAACCCAGAAACAATCACTCTCTTGCTTTGATGTCTGGAAGAGTTTGTTTCACAACATTTATATCTAGCTGACACTGGGAGGGAAAAATCCTATTGAAATTTTCCAATTAAGAAGGAGTTTCAATGAAACAATTGCCATTTGTCCTACAATCCCCAAGCGTTGTCTTAAATGAAAATCCACAACAGCTCCAAGCTCTGGTTCACCTGAAAACAGTCAGACCATGGCACGGTTTTGGCTGGCATAAGTGTTATCACCTGGATCAGTCCTAAATCAGAAGAAAATGTGGCAGCTGTTGCTGATTTGCTAAAGCTGTGGCTTGCCAGTGGCATCTCCCAGGTGATGCCTTGGGCATCTTCTTGGAGCTGCAGCTCAGCCAGGCTGGGAAGCCACAGACGTACAGCCTCTCCCAGCTCTCTTGCACCTCCCTGCTGGTGGTCACTCTACCTATGAAGCTGGGTGTGTGATTGCTTCCTAGGAGGGCTTGAGGCATTGCAGGTGAATCTTTTTGAAGTGTGGAGGACCTCTAATTGCCACTGTAATGTGAAGATATGGAGAACGTTCAGCACCTTGCAGACTGAGGCATATTAGAATAACATGGCCTCCTAAAGCATGCACAGGCAAATGCATTATACTGGTGGTGAATTGATTTCCAGTGAAGAGCTTGAGATGTCTCAGCTCTAGGACTTCAGGTGGTGTTCCTCTGGGCAGTGTTATCCCATGTTTTAAGGTCTGTATTGCATAAGGGTGGACATCTCTGCTCCTTCTGGTGGTGTACTAAAGACTGCTGGTTTTCCTCTGTCTGGAGCTGGGGAAGATTGGAAATGTCTTTCCACAGTGTCTCATCTTAATCAGTTTGAATAGGTGATTGTTTTGGGCCATGAAACCTCTCTCTCAGTTCCCTGGGGTCCTGCTGGTGCTGCTCACCAAACAGAAAACTTTTGCACTTTAAACGCTGGGGCTTGCAACCTCCTCAAAACTTCCAATAGATGAAATGTGGCTGCAGCCCGAGTGTTTATTTAGACTTCAAGAAGAAAAAACCACAGAAGGAAAAAAAACTATCCAAATAATAAGACCTTTTCTCCTGATGACTTTTTGATGACATTATTTTGGTGGCTAGACACTTGACTTTACAGTATGTAAATATTCATTTGTTTTCCCACCTGAGGGGAAAATTCAAGTCAAATAAATTCAAGTCAATTTGGTACTCTCATTTCTCTCCTTTTAAAAAGTTCCCTATTATTTTTGCAAGTAAGTAATATGTGTTTGACTAACCGTTCATTTTTGCCATGAGTGACCTTGGATAAATACAATAATTTTAAAAATAGATGTGAAAAGTAACTTCTCAGTACAGTTCTTCTATCATTCAGTGTCCACCACGGCAAATGTAAAGCTTAATCCTATATGTGAAAATTGACAGGTCAATCCTTAACTCATGAAAATGGTTTTGCTTTGGTACTAGTTGAATTATAAACTTGAATTATTCTTCCCAGGACTGTAGTGGCACTATTCAAACTGTTGAAGCTAAGCGATGCTTTTCTAATCATCCATTATTAAATCTCAGTCATCCAGATCCTTGCTAAGCAACACTTCTGAGGATGTCCTTTAGCTCTGGCCTAATTTTTATTCAAGTGAATTTCAAAACCCCTTTTCACTTTATTAGAGCAGGGCGTTAGCAGCTGGACAACAGCCTCGTTGAATCAAGGCACTACAAGTACATGTTGCTTTACAAACACAGATCCAAACTACCACCAGGTGTGCAAAGGTTTGTGTTTCTGGGCTCAGCTGGCCTGTTAGTCTGCTTCAGAGAAACTTGCACACTTTGATCCTGTTGACTTCAGTGAGGATGAATAACTCCTTTGGTGTAGATTTAACCGGTTTTCTCATTTGGTATGGATTTTGATATGTCCTCACCTTTGAGTATTTGTTTAACAAGTCAACCCCTTCTTTTGTGAGGGAAGACGAGGGACTTTGAGGTCTTTCATCTCTGTTCTTTGTAAGGAGAAACAGTAGTTCCTTCTGCAGGACACTAAGGAGGGACATCTGTAGTCCTAGGGCAGTAACTGGTGCTTGCTTTGGTTCCTTTAAGGTTCCCAAACCAGGGAAGAGCCCTTAGAAGGATGACACCATATGTTTTTTCTCAGAAGAAGAAACATATTAGAAAAACTAATGGCACCTACTAGGCTCTGTTATCTCAGGATGAGATGACCTGAAACAGCAGCAGCTGGGAGAAAACTGGTTCCAAGCTACAGCTGATATGAATTAGCACAGTTCTGGCAGGACCCTATGGAAAGGCTGGGAGCCTTGTGCAGCTGGCAGGAGAGGGTTTAATGTTGTTAAGTCTGCAAGGGGTTATTGGGTCAGCTTGGTCTGAGTGTTGTGAGGGTGAATGGTGAGTGGCTAGGAAGATCCTTGTCCTTGAGGACTGTGTTGATAAATACAAATTTTGAGAGTGTTAAATTGCCCTGAACCAGCAGTAAAATACTGTAGGCAGGCTGTGAACGAAAGGATAGGTGGAGAGAACTGGGAGCCATCTCTTCATGGATACTGTTCCTTTGATTTGAGCAGACTGGTGTGGCCACCAGGCAAGTTATCCAGGGCTAAAAGGTAAGTGGAAAACTGATTGGCTTTCGTGGAGACTGATAGGGGAGAGGGAGTAAAAGTTTCATGGAAGAAGGTAAAGCTAATATGCAACTAAATAACTTTGAAGCTGAGAGGAAATACAAAGCTAAAAGAAAAGAAATGTCAGCAATCCTAAACCTGAAGTTACTTGCTAAGACTTCTTGAAAGCACCTGGATGTCTGGTTCCCATCCCAATGTCTTGAGTAGCTAGAAAATACTTCAGGCATTCAAACTTTATGTGGAGCCAATATGGAAAGGGACAGCTGACAAAGCTGTTTTCAGCAGAGCTGGCTGCTAAAAAATGCCTTTAAGCAAGCTCTGTTTTGGCTGCCTCCTCTCCTGGGAGTTGTGTTGCCTGTGCTGGACTTGTTGCTTGGTTCCTCCTTCCCTCCCTCCTTTTTGGCTTTTGCAGGCTTGGACCTTCCCCCAGAACTGTCTGGTGTTAGTTTGACATCACACCCCGGCAGTGATAAGCATGTGTCTGCTTTTTTTTGAACTGGAGGTTGTTTAAATACATCAGTGAAACACTGTGTACTGGGGAACAGGAATAACAAACTTCAGAAAACTCTAGGCTCCTGGCTGGTGCCCGGAGAATGGGTGATGAAGGCTTTTGCCTGCAAATCCTGGCACTGACAGGGCCCCTTAATTTGGTCCAGTGAGTCTCTGTATGTGGGTGCTTGGTACAGTGGCATAATTTTACAGATGTGAAATGATTTGTCCCATTTCTCCCACTGCATGTCTGAGGATACTGGAAGCAGAAAATCTTGGCCATTTGAAGGGGAGGGGAAGAATAACGTGGTTAGAATTAATGAAAGTACAAGTTCCATTATTTTTTCCTCCAGCCCTTAATTATTTTTTTCTGCTTGCTTAGCTCAATTAACACATGGGAAGGGCTATGCAGTTTGGTGCCTGACTCTCAAAAACTTTGAATGTAGACCTCCTCAGCGTACATTCCTCATAGGTGTTTTAACGCTTTACTATACAGATGGGTACCTACATTGTTTCCTAATGTTGGATGTTGTTCTCCTAGTTTAGCACGTAGAACTGGCTAGGTAGCTGCTAAGAGTGTAAAATGTACAGCAAATTGTTTAGTTCTCAGAAATAATCCTCTTTTTTGGAGCTAGTTCTTTTCCTGGTTGGATCTCAAAGTTGGACTTCAAAGCTCCATAGAAATTGGAAGTTGAGACCCGTCTATACTGTTCTTATATTGTAAGAGCTGTTGTATTGGAAGTACGCTATAGCTGTGCTTGAACTGTAAGCTGCCTACCAAGGTAGCAGCAGAATTTAGGTCAGAGCTCAGTGAAGACTAAATGCTGAAATCCTGTTACTCAGCTGTATTTTGGATTGAAGTACTTCTGTATGAACTGCTGTTTTGGTAGTGACTGCAGTGTAGGCATAACATAGCCAGATATTCTTGAGTATGCCAATAGGCACCTAATACTCTCCAAGTTTTGGGGTTACATCATTTGGGTGCTTTTTGTGTTACAGCCATGGTGCTTTGAAGTCCACAGAAGGCCTTACAAGGTTGTTGTAAATCTTCAAACTCATCATGTGTTTTGCTTCTAAAGTGAAAAGACTGTGTAAAGAGGAGTTGTGGGTTTTTTGAATTTCTATTAATTTTTTTTCCCCAGTAATTGGGGCATATGCAAAAAAATTCTGTACGCTGCTCTGATTTTGTGTGAGTGATCATACTGTGAGTGAGAGGATCTGGCTGTCCAAGGCTGCATGGCCCTAAGGATGAATGTGTCTCTGCATAGCAATGGCACCGGAGGTACCACCATGTGGGCGATCTTATCTGGGCACTGAAGAATGGGGTCGTATCTTTGGTTTTGAAGGAATAGCATTAAATCAGACCTCTTTGAATATGGCTCATATCTAGCTGAAATCTGGTGACTGTTTTGTAAGTTCAGTGTGAATTTGTGCATGCCTGCACCACTGTTTGTTGTTCCATGGCAGAACTGCTACCCAGAAGGATAGGTGCCAAGAGGGATTTGAGCTATGTACCAAGACAAAGGTAAATAAATGCATATACACTTCATCGGTTCTGAATTGCTCTGTTAAAATATGGGCCACCTCTTTTTGAAACAGCACCAAATTGCTCCTCCTCTTCTAACTTTGTTAACAAAACCAATTACAATATACTGACAGAAGTTGTATGTTATTCCTCTAGCTGAATACGTACTTCTGGCTAAATTCCTTTACGTGGTTTATACCCTAAGCAGCTAAATGTTTAGTCCTTAAAAATGCTTTCCTTTCAACACAGTTTCCTTCATACCAGGGCGAGGGTGGGATTCCCAGCCTCAGGCTGATTTGCAGCTCTAGACTGAAACTAAATACAATGCCCTGGGACCAAGTCCCATCATCTGCAGAAGTTGGGCAAGAGGAAATGTTTCTTGTGTTAGCTCAGCTTGTGGCCACACTGGGAGAATTTGTTTTCACACCAAACAGTTGGCTGACTTCTCTGTTGGGGGGAAAGGAGAATCAAGGACTGATCTCTGAGACAAAAGGTTTTTACCTTGGCAATAGCCCTTTCCAGAGCTATGCTGTTATTTTTCAATGGTTGTGTGTATACAGTACTTGCTTCCCTAAAACACGAGCGTAAACATTTTGCCAATAGTGCACTTCTGTGAACAACATTAGGGTTCAGGAGACTTGCTTATGTTTGCTTCTTGTCTTTAAACCGTTGGACAAGTGGAGCGCAACTCTTGCCTTTCTCTGATTCCAGAACTTTAATTTTGAAGGTTCTGGTGACAGGGTTTGGGTAACTTAGGAAGCCTGGGGCTGTTTGCAGAGTGTTGCTCAGCATGTACTTTTGTTTCAGGTTGACTTACAAGTTCAAAGGATAACATTTAAAATGTTGGTTTGAAAACATCGCTCACCCTCTTGATTATTATTTTTTTAACCTATTTCCCTTGTGCAGTTCAGTGGTATCTTGCCAGGAACAGCCTTGGTTTGGTTTGGTTTTTGACCTCCCATTGTGCAGGGAACTGAGAGCCCTCTTGGGGTCCTGGAGCTCAGCCTGGCACAAGTCTAAACACTGAGCCTGTCTCTGTGTGCGGTAACAAGACCATTGCTCTGGGATTGTAAATCACCACCCACCAGGAGCAGAAGGTGAACGCTCTTGTTGTTGTAGCAAATATTGTGAGCAAAGTTTTCACGTTTCAATCTTGAGTGATGAGAGAGGACATTAGAGATGCTTGGTTTACTTTTGTGTGTATGTGGATTATGCATGCCTGCAAATTTGCAGAGCATATTCTTTAGCCTTTATTCCCTAAACAATATTGCATCTATGCCAGCTAAAGGCAATAATCTGTTCATCTTTATTCCCTTCATTCAGAGCAGCAACAATTCCCGATTACTCATGTTCTGGGCAAAGCCTTTGGGGGTGGAAATGTATCTTCTTCAGATGAACAGGATACTGGCTAGTAACTGGCTCTGTGTGAATAAAAGCAGTAGGATGATTAGAAAAGGTGACAAAATATTTTCATTACAATGCATAATGCCTTCCTGAAACTCCTGCAGTATTTTTGTCACTGGTTTTGGTAAAAACGTTATTATTGCATCTAGTCTACTGTGTTAGAAGACAAACCTGTATAGTGGAGGGAGATTTTTAGTTTTTCAGACTATGTCAGAATTACCCCTGCCTTGTTAGAATGGAGATCACAGAGGAGTTGCTGGGTCTGATCCTGGCAAATAACTGCCACTAGCTACTTCCCACTTTTTAGTAACAATTTTAGGCTGTTGTCTTTGACTGATGGACCGCATAACCACTTCCAAACTCTAGATGGTACCCTTAAAGAAGAAAATAATCTTGCATTGACTTATAAAAGTTACTCTAACTTGAACACAGTTCTTGAGGTCTGGAATACTGAACTGCAGCACGATGCCAAAGTCATGGCGTTCAACATAATTGCTTATAAGAAAAATATACGTTGTCAAGAGTAACCAGGAGACACATATGAAAGTTGGCAAATAACTGCTGCCATTCTACTTCTTGCTGGTGGTGAGTGAAAGTGCCTGTGAATGGCAAAGCACTGAATACAGGTTCCGCAGTCATATCTAACTCTGTTTTTCCCTTTTAGAGGTGTATTATTTCTATGCTAGTTGCTTTGTATTCTATTTATTTCTCTTATAAAGTCTGCTCAAGAAGACCACAAACTACTGCTGAAAGAAAAGGAAGGCCGAGTCAGTTTTTAACATTAATTGCCTGCTGTTTGATATCCTTGAGCTTATTGCCTAATGGCGTATATGTGGATTTTAAGGGACAAAAGGGATTGTGAAGGTTGAGGGGAATAAAACAGAGGCCTCTCTGGAAATAAGATTTAGCTTTATGTTCTGGCTGAGGAGAGAAAAAATGATCGTGGAAAAACTTTTGCTCTTTAATCACTGTCTTAGCCTGTCTTGTCCACCAGTTTCTTTCCTTGCAATGACATCAACTGAAGCAAGCATTTTCTGAGTAAATCCATTTAATGCCAATGGTAGACAGAATACAGCAGAGCCCAGTACAAAACTGGCATGTGGCTGGTTCTTTGGCCACACAAGTGACTGAACATCTCTTCTCAGTTTGTCTGTGCCCCACCAAGTCCAGTGGTCAGTGGACTGACTGTGAGATGTTTCCCATCAGCACATGTGGGTTTGCTCTCATTAGGGCTTCTAGAAAGTTTGTTGATCTAACCAGCTGGCTTGTTTAGGATTTCAGAGGACTGACCCTTCTTGGAGCCAAATCCTCCTGGAGTGACTAGATGCACAAGTGCAGCTACAATCATGATGGATGAAAATGGAAAGGGAATAGCACTTCCTTGCAAATTTATCTGGGGAACGCACTGCACTAAAAAGCAAAAGATTGCTCTAGTAAATCGATGCCAGGTGATTTTTTTATTAGACTTTTACCAGCAGTGGATTTTATTAGGGCTTTGGCATAGTAAGTAGTAATGCTCTTTTATAGAAGTAGCACAACAAATTAAGCAACCATTGCAAGGATGCAACAGTTCTTACTGCCTCAGTTGGAGAGTAACTTTTAACTATCTCTGTGATAGTAAATGTACAAATGTATTGATTGCACTACGAAGTGGGTATTTGCAGAGCAGTTAGCCTGTTGTTCTTTAACAGCAAGGGGCTGCTGTTGAGATGCTTGAGAGTTGTCACTTGTTCTGTGCCACCTATGCCAGTACCTGCTGTGAGATGGGAAGTGTGGTGTTGCAGAACAGAGTAAGGATGGTCTAATCCTGGCAGGAACTCTGTCTTCCAGCTGCTTCTGGATAGCAGGAAATGAGATTTGGACAAATGAGAGCAGGAATTTTGTCCCAGTGCATTCTGCCAAGCTCATGCAGGCAAGATAACTTGTGGCTCTACTTTCTGGATGCTGGGCTGAAGGCAGGTACCATGGTAGACCATGAGCTGTTCTAGGCAGCGGCTAGCTGATGACCTCATAAGACGAAATAGCTGTGTGTTTAACCCATGGGGAAGCCAGTTATTGCTAGCTCTTCTTTTGCTTTGAAGTTCAAGCCATAACCAGGTAAAATTCATAAAGTCAAGCAACTGAATTAACTTCAAACAACCTGTAGTGAATGCAATGCTCAAAGGCATATTCGGTCAAAACAACACACATTTAATCTGAATCTTCCTTCTGAACATGTGGATCCAGGAGATGCAGATGGTTTTGATGTGTAACTGTAAATGAATACCTGCTGGACACCTGTTTGAAAATGGAAGTTTGGGTTAATCTGAAGTTAAGCTTTTAGAGAGATCAGTGAAATGGAGTCAAATTCTGCATCTTGCTCTGGCTTCTAAAAATAAGTTGAATATTTGTTGTGGCGAAGCACCAGGAACGCCAACCATTGAATGCAACTCCTTATAACTTGTTCTAGTCAATTCAGTTAAGCTTGACTCTTCCCACCCCTTTCCTCTTCCCC
This sequence comes from Phaethon lepturus, assembly GCF_000687285.1. NCBI lineage: Eukaryota > Metazoa > Chordata > Aves > Phaethontiformes > Phaethontidae > Phaethon > Phaethon lepturus. Next base: position 30,549 of record NW_010551070.1, on the reverse strand, counting down.
TTGCTGCAGGGAGAGGCTGTACTAGTAGTTAGTAAGTACAACAGGCCACATGTGCTAGGCATTGCAAAGTCCAGCTGTTTAGGCTGAAACTTCTAGAATTGAAGCATCAGAAATCTAGATTTGGGCTGTCTGGTGATTTTTATGGAGCTCCTTTACAGGAATTAATGCACTCCCTAGCCAGGCATAGCATGGGCATGTTTTAGGCTTGAGCCTTGCAGGGACACACCATAGCAGTTCCCTGAGAGAGCAGCTGCTTCTGTAAAAACGTAACAATCCTTTTGGGGATGTGTAGGAAGAGTTTAAGCTAGCGTTTAACACTGGAGTATCCCTGCCTTGGGTTTTCAGGGCATGTACCTGCTGCTTCCTGCAGGCTCAATAGCTTTGAAATCTAGCCTAGAGTATCTTGAACTCTGCCCTAGGTAAGAAAGCCAAAGGTAGCACTGAAATGTTCATTCTCTGTGTATTTCTAAACTTAACCAAATAAACTTCAACCTAGATAGATTTTTCGGTTCAGTAGTTTACAGCAAAATGTAATAAAATGAATAACTGTAGGCTTTAATATAATCTTATGCAATTGTGTTACTGCCCAATTGCTTTTTTGACCTCTTTGGAGCCATGCTTCCCTTAAAATGCACATGGTCTGCAGTTCTGACTGTCCCCTCAGCATCTTCTGTGTCAAGCAAATCGATAACTCGAGTATCACGTTGTGCTTCTGCCTGTATTTGCAGGAGCACAGCAATGTGAAAGATGTTGCGTGTCTTGGATGAAGAGTTCATCTACTCAGTGGCTACGGGTGCTTGCCCAGTTTCTCAGATCCTGGAGGACTCAAAACACCTATTTATTTTCCTGACATTATTAAGCAAATATGACAGTAATCTGTCAGTGGCTGAGCTTTGTGAAGTCAATAGGCTCTTTCTCCTGATAAACTAGGGCTACTGATCTAATCCTGTCACCGCTTTCAATAGTACATCCAGTCAGCAGTGCGAAGAGGTACCTTCACTGACTTTAAACAAGTATGATGGGATATTATCTGGCTCTGATTTAGGAAATCACTTCAGCATCTTCCTAGCTGTTTTAATTTATGAAAATAATTTTGCATGAATTGATGCTTGGAAGAGAAAGACATTGAGGCAGCAACTAGTGCTGGAGAGTCTAGAAAGGGCATCAGAGAGGTAGACTTTTGTCTTAAACTGTTTTGAAATGTGTTGTAGGATTTTTGTTAGCCCACAGAGGGTGCAGGACTGTTGACCTTGTCCTCATATGATACTGACTGGAATTGGAATATCTCTTTTTCCACACTCTCAAAGGGACAGACTGCAAGACAGGGACTGGAGGAGCAAAGTTCCTCCCACTGTAAAAGACTGAGTGCGAGACAACCTGAGGAACCTGAACATGCACAAGTCTATAGGACATGATGGGATGCATCCCAGAGTCCCGAGGGTATTGGCTGATGTAGTTGCCAAGCCACTCGCCCGGATATTTTAAAAGCCATGGCAGTCAGGGGAAGTCCCTGGTGAGTGGAAAAAGGGAAACATTGCACCCATTTTTAAAAAAGGTAGCAAGGAGGACCCTGGGAACTACTGACGCGTCAGCCTCGCATCTGTGCCTGGGAAGGTCATGGAACAGATCCTCCTAGAAGCCATGCTAAGGCACGTAGACGACAGGGAGATGATGTGAGACAGCCAGCATGGCTTCACCAACATTAAGTCCTGCCTGACCAACCTAGTGACCTATGATGAAGTGACCACATCAGTGGACAAGGGAGGAGCTTCAGATGTCGTTTCTCTGGACTTCTGTAAGGCCTTTGACATGGTCCCCCACAACATCCTTCTCTCTAAGTTGGAGAGACATGGGTTTGATGGGTGGACTGTTGGGTGGATGAGGAACTGGTTGATGATCTCACCCAGAGGGTAGTGGTCAACGGCTCAATGTCCAGAGACTGGTGATGGGCGGTGTCCCACAGGGGTCCATATTGGGACTACTACTCTTTAATAATTCGTCAATGACACAGACAGTGGGATCGAGGGCACCCTCAGCAAGTTTGCAGATGACACCAAGCTGAGTGGTGCAGTTGACATGCCTGAGGTATGGGATGCCATCCAGAGGGACCTGGACAAGCTTGAGGAATGGGCCCATGTGAACCTTGAGGTTCAACAACGCCAAATGCAGGGTCCTTCACCTGGGTTGGGGCAACTCTCAGTATCAATATAGGCTGGGTGGTGAAGGGATTGAGAGCAGCTCTGCTGAGAAGGACTTGGGGGTACTGGTGGATGAAAAGCTGGACATTAGCCAGCAATGTGCATTTCATAGCCCAGAAGGCCAACACCCTGGACTGCATGAAAAGAAGTGTGGCCAGCAGGTCAAGGGAGGTGATTCTGCCCCTCTGCTCTGGTGAGACCCCACCTGGAGTACTGCATCCAGCTCTGGAGTCCTCAGCACAGCAAAGACATTGATCTGTTGGAATGGGTCCAGAGGAGGGCCACAAAAATGATCAGAGGGCTGGAGCACCTCTCCTGTGAGGACAGGCTGAGAGAGTTGGATTTGTTCAGCCTGGAGAAGAGAAGGCTTCAGGGAGACCTTATTGCAGCCTGCCAGTACTTAAAGGGGGCTTATAAGAGAGATGAGGACAGACTTTTTAGCAGGGCCTGTAGCAACAGGACAAGGGGTAATGATTTTAAACTAAAAGAGGGCAGGTTTAGGCTAGAGGTAAGGAAGAACTTTTTCACAATGAGGGTGGTGAAACACTGGCACAGGTTGCCTGGAGAGGTGGTAGATGCCCTGTCCCTGGAAACATTCCAGGTCAGGTTGGATGGGACTCTGAGCAACCTGATCTAGTTGAAGATGTCCCTGCTCATTGCAGGGGGATTGGACTAGATGACCTTAAAAGGTCCCTTTCAACCCAAAGATTGTATGATTCTATGGTCTCGTATGTTGTGTGGTTGAGCAAGGGCCATAAAGAGGAAATGCAGGTAGTTTATATGGCCTAAATAATCATGGGCATCTTTAACATCCCAAGGGTTAAACGTTCAAACAAGAACATAAAGGTCTGTGGGATCAGACTTAAGTGCTGAATACCCATGAATCATGCTGAGTTTATTGTACTATGGAAGCAGAAGGAAAAAAAAAACAGCAGCTCACTTGATCAGACCTGGGAAGAAAAAACCACTGTATTAAGGGGTAGAAGCCACATACTGAAGTCTGGAAAATTGACACTTGCCATGTAGCCCAAGAGCAGTCCTATCTCGCAAGTGCTGTTTTTAATGAAATGTTTCCAAATGCTAAGTCTCATAATGTTCTAGACATTTCTAAAACCGTAATGAAGGGAGAACTCTCTTAATTAAGGAAGGAGTATTTATTTTGTGCAAGACATCATCAGAATATGTAATGCATTTTATGTTGGTGTGCGTAATGTTCCTTGTCAGCTTCCAGTAGAGAATGTGAGTGCTTTGAAGACCTGCATTAAACCTCATTACTGTCTCTGAGGCTATCCAGCTAAGAGTCAATACCCATAATCAGAAAGGACAAGTCTTTAACATGTTGATATATGGAGGTGTCCGCACTGATGTGGAACGTACTACTTAACGTGCAAACTGTCAGGCAGGAGGTTTCGGGTTCACAGTTTGATGGGTGTCTCAATCCAGTCCAGTCTCCTGTGTTACTTTGAAATATGGCCCTGGGTGATGTCTGTCAGACAGCTCCTAATGGAAAGAGCCCTCCCTGGAAGGGGAGACACCCATTGATAATCATGTCTATCTGCTAGCATGGCTTCCTGTAACGTGGCTACAGAGCAGAAAGTGTAGGGTAGCAATAATAGGAAGCAATTGTGTCTTCCTGAACTAATGCTTTCTAGTTCATTTGACTGCTTAAGTAAAATGTCTTAGGACCCTCTAGTTTCTAAAGTTACTATTACCTTTGCAGTTTTTAATTTTTTTTTAAGTAATCTTTCATTTACAGGTAGAAGGGATCAATTGGTATGCCAGCCTTTAGTGGGTTTGTCCCCTGGATTTGAAGGGAGAGACTAGACAGGAGAAGTAGTGATGGACATGGACTTCTAGGTTAGTGTTGTTGTAATTGATGCTCTGAAGGCAAGAGCAAGGCATGAGGGCTGTGAATATCTCTTCCAGCTTTAACACTTTCCCTAATGAGTAATGGAAAGGGCACGATTTGGGGTGTACAGATGCTTCAGGTCTCTTAAGACAGCATGTCCTGAAACTTACTCGCTTTTTCCCAGCTGTGAGAGTTGATCTCTTACAATACATTGAAGAAAGAAAAAAAAATTTAAAAAGAGAACAGCAGGGTTGATAGCAGCGAAAGAGAAATATTATATGTAGTTTAGAGCTGGGGAGAACCTTTGTTTTTCAGATTATTTTCTGGCTTTCAGCCTGATCCAGGAAACCACTTCTATCAAGAGAATGAAAGATTAAAGCCAGAAATTTAATTGCTTAAGAAAAAAGATTTACTACCCATGAGGTTCATCGGCATCCAAAATAAGGTCTGTTCTGTAGCATACACTACATCTCAACCACGCTGAAAACTATTGCAGAGAAAAAGAAATCCTTGCATCTCCAAGAGCAGGCTTCTAGTTCCACCACAAGAAAGTGATTTCTCAATACCACTGGAATGTGGTTTCTCATACAGAATTTCTGCTTACAATATTCTCCTGTCATCTGGTGAATTTAAAGAATGAAATTAAAGGAGGAAATATTTTGTTATTATAGATCAAATAAATTAAGGCCTAGTTAGATGAATAGCTTGTTGAGTTATCCATAAGACACTTTATTTTTCTTCATGTCTCATTCACATAAAGTAGTATAAATGTTGCTCTTCTGGCTATTAGCACGTGATGCAACACATACTATGTTTTTGTAGGCCAGTGCCAAGAAGATAGCTCTTCTAGAGCAAAACGGGACAGCCAAGAGGCTTTAGAAATGCCAATTCAGTATTTTCCGAGCTGTGCTCTTATTACTGTGATTGTTATGGAAAAAAAAAAAAAGATGTGGTTTTAGCCTTTGCAAAAAAACCCCATACAGTAACTATATGTGTTAGGACTTTGTATTCTGAGTGAACACGTTACCTTGTGGTGGATTGCCTGTCTAGCGGGATAAGGGCTTTCCTTCCCCAAAAGGTAGCAACAGAGGTAACGGAGTAAAAACCCTGAACCTTTTCTGTGGCTTACTAATTTTTTTGTTTTGCCAGAGCATCTGGAGCCTCTAGCAGAAATTGTGATCCGTCAGAGTTGTTTTTGAGGAGTAGAGGGCAGAGGTAGAAGGCGGGAAGGAAAACTGCAGGATAGAGCAGCAGTTGGGACGTCTGTGATGCTCAGTAGCTGGAAGGTCAATTTAGCACTAAAAAGGGAGGTTCTGGACTCCCAATCCAAAGCCATACACACTCAGCAATGCTGTGTCTGTCCTCCCCTGTGCGCTGGGAAGGGAGGCAGTAACTGGGTGCTGGAGGGAAGGTGGCTCCAGCATGCCCCCATCGGGAAGGGATGCGCTGGAGCGGAGCCTCTGAAAGGTGAAGGAAAAGGGGGTGAGTCTGTGCTGGGAGATATTCCTGCTCCTGTGTGCATGGGTCAATCTTGACAGAGAAATGGGTCAAAAGCAGCGCTGAGGTGAACTGCTAGACAGCTTTAATCAGTGGAGAACATTGTCCTAAGGGAGTCTCAGTATTTCAGAGTGTAGTCCACTTCTCTTGTCACAGTAAGATCACCAACATCCTTTTGGTCACAACCTTTACTAGAAATGGGCAATTTGGGGAAAAACCTGAAGTTGGTGCCAAGCCAAGGCATCTGGTTTACTTCCACATGTCCAAACACCAGTAATACCTTTAAAGCTATCTGTAGACATGTAAAATACAAAAATATACCAAATGATATACATGGGAAAGTGGTTGCCAAGAAATAATGACAGTAATTATTTTCACTGGCTCTTTCTTTTTCTGGCTTGTCCACATCTGTGAGCCCGGAAACAAGTCAGACCCGGCAATGTGTTGGAATTTGAATTTCAGATTAACCACCTTCTTGGCAGCCCTCTGGCAACATGCTTGCCCCAATAGCTGATGTATATTGTGGTTCTGCTATGGACCGCACAAGTTGGGAGTCACAGCAGAAGTTACCTTACTGAAATTGAGAACAAGATCTTCCCTGGATGGGAAGATGGAGGACTGCGATCCAATTTAAATGTCAAGCATAAAAGAAAAATTATCGACAAGTACAACTACCTGCTGAATCTTCTATTTCAGTATTCATTAGCACAAGTGGTTGCTCCCCCCTTTTCCCAGCTCAGCCGGACAAGCCTATCTGCTTTGTAATTAACAGACTGGTGTCTGGTGGCTGAGAAACTCTACTCATCTCACCGGTTTAGTGTTTCAGAAAGGCTTAAATTTGAAAAAAGCATAAACATCTGGGTTGCATTCCTTAAGTATCCTCACATATCCTGAGTTGAGAAGAGCAGTGTAGTTTGTTGGATAAGCTGGCGTCTGAAGGTTTAAAGATTTCTGGTTAGTGCTTTGTAAGATATAACTTGGCATTTTGTGGTAATTTTCACAGAACATATTTACTTCTGGGCTGTATTTTCCTTCCTTCCTTTGAAGTTTGTTTTCATTTTTTTGATATTGTGATTTAACTAGAAAACTGATCTTATTTTTTAATATACCAAGTTCTTCTCCTTTGTCTTTATGCCTACAAGTAAGTACCAGGCAAGTAAGTTAAGGGATCAATCCTGCTGAGGTGACATTTTCCTGCAGCCTGTTAGCTCTTTCATCAAGAGTTCAGTGGTATCTGAAGCAGCTTTCTTCCTTCTGAAGCTGTAATGAGGACCGGTACGTTTGCAAGGCTTTATCCCCTGTACCTTTTAAATAGCTTTGCTTTTTACGTGGCAAATTTGTAGCAGAGGTCCCTTGCTGTGTATGGCATGTGTGTG
>NW_010551070.1:7218-23598 GCF_000687285.1 Phaethon lepturus | reverse complement strand
CAGCAGGATCCGCAGTAAAAAGTCAAGTGCTTGTGAGGGTGGTGCAGTATTGTAAAAACAATAGCAAAGAGGGTGTCAGAATGCCTCTATGCGCAAGGCGTATACAAAGCTCTCTGGGCTGTGCAAGGTGTGCGCTCAGCGTGGTGCAGGAGTTCCCATGACATGGCCTCCCTGTTGGAGCACACCAATCCTTGCTGCATTGCAGTCTGTCTGTGCTGGGAGATGTGTGACTTGGTGGCAAGTGTAAGAAAAGTGTCTTCCCAACCTGTCCTCCCTGCCTAAAACCATTTATTCCCCAGTATTTAGGTAAGCGTAACCTTGCTCTTTGTGTTGTTCCTGTGTGAGTTTTTGGCTCTTGAAAGCAGCTGGCATCCTCTAGCAAAGTCTCACTGGATTTGTAGACACTGTGGGGTTAGTACTCTGAGCATGTAATAATACACCTTTCCTGGCATAAAGAATAAGATAACTGAATTATCAGGAGGAAAACATTAGCGCAGAACAGGCCGTGAGGCAGGACGAAGTTTGAGCCAAGTCTGCTGATGCTTACTCCTGTGACTGATGACAAAGTTGCAAGGATAGACAGCTGAGATCAATGACAGGCTGAGGATGAAGCTCCTCTGTGTGCTGCTCTGCAATGGGGTTCTTTTAAATTGCCTGTCTCTGTCAAACAAAAGATGAAATAAGTGCATAGAGTTTGCTCCAGAACCCCCCCCTACGTCCCCAGTACTTACTCAGCATATTTTTATTAAGACGAAGAATACTTTCCAGTTAGTCAGCTAAAAGATCCTTATTTGTTTATTCCATCTGACTGCACCATGGAGGTCTAGGGGGGAAAGTTCAGCGCTATGTTTGGGAAATAGGACACATGGTCTTTGCTTCTGCTAGCAGGAGGCTGGTAGTTGATCTCTTTGTCCTGCCACTGGTGTTAAAAATAAGATTAAAAAGTGGCCCTCAAATGTGTCATGAAATGGCTTGCTGAAAAGTCTCCTAATTTCCCCAGAATTAAAATAATATGTGGCTAACAGCTTTCACTTAAGCCTTGATGCACTGGGCAATTGGGCATTGGCTAAATTCCCCCTGCCCTGCCCTATCTTTAACAGTCACAAAGGTTTCCTGCTCTGCAATCTGCTGAGGAAAAGAAAGTTATAACCTCCTTTTAGTGCCAGTGGAGTGCAAGCTTGGCCAAAAGCAGCCCTGAGAGATGGTAGCTGGGCTGCAGGTGCAGCTCTGTGAGACCAATTCCTGTTGCTGAGGGAGAGCCTTGAGACACAAAGGGAGAAATGCAGAGATGTCCTTTTACACCTCAATGAGGACCGAACCAGAAACGCAGCCTGTGCCTCCCAAAGAAGAAAGTTTGTTCTCCTGGGCAAGCAGCTTTAAGATCCCATTTTCTATTACTCTAGGAAATTATGAGCCCTTGGGCACCGATCCTGTTTGGGGTGGAGCAGAGACGTCCCGTAGCAGAATTTACCCTCTATGGACTTGAATCAGCAGGACATGAAGACCTTTGTCCTCTGTTCTTGAAACCTCTCTGGGAGGTCAGAAAGTCACAGGCCCCTCTATCCTTTGGGCAGGACTATTTTCCATATCAAAGATACTATGGACTCTCTAGATCAGATAAACTGCTCTTCAAGACCTCTGTTCCCACTAAGGGATGGAGGGGCTTGCTTGTGGGGTGCCTGGTCTGGGGCAGGGACTGCTATGAATCCCCTCCGAGTTGGGGGGATTTTGTGTGGAAAGCTGAGGAGTCTTAAGATTTCCCAAGGGGTCTGGGAGCTCCAAGAGTTGTGGCAGGATACTCCATTGTGGGGAAATCAAACTGAAATGTTCTTTAGATGAAAAATAAGCAGTTTCTTCCTTTGGCGTAATATGTCAAAGTGGTTAGTTTTCACACTGGAGGAAGAAAACACTCTTGAAATGTCAGAGTTTGCAAAGAACAGAAATGTCAAGTGATCTGTGTCTTCTCTCTCCTTTGGGGCAGTGATGCCACAAAGGCCCTAAAAAGACACATCAGCCAGCTACGTGCTCACACTTCCACGCTATTGCTTTCTTAAAGTTTCTCTGACTGAAGCTTTTAAGGTTTCCTCAAGGACTGCAGACCTCCCTGTGCTTGGGCTCTTACCAAAGAGATGTCTCAGGGCTGGAGGATGCAAAGGGGGCTATCGTATTTCTTGGTCATCTTGAAGAGGACTTGCAGCCTCATCAGCAATCCCCTCTGGAAAAGTTTAGGAGCAGTGCTGACCATGGTTGTGAAAAATGCCTGTGATGGCTGTCCAGCTGTCATTAGGCAGCACCTGCAAGATGCATGGATTAGAGAGACTAGGGGAGGGGTTCAGAGAATTTGAAGCATGAAGAAAAGATATCCTAAGAGCAGATAAAACTCTAGGGTTTTGACTTCCCAGCCCCATATGTTTTCATTTATACCTATGTAGTATGTAAGTGTAAAATATGTAAAAATTACCTTGCAAAGATTGACTTGATTAAACAATGTTCAGGGCAAGAAGGAAACAGTCCCTGCATATGAACTGGAGGAAGACAAGGGAAACTGCTTTTAGGTCCATCATTTATGACATCTAACTGTAGCATCATGAGGTTGAATATAATGGATATCTTGTTCGCTAGCAGTGCTCTCTTGGTACCTGTGATGTTGCCTCTGGCTTGAGTGTAGCCCGTTGGGTGCATTTGCCACTTGTGGCCCTTTCAATGAGGGGCAAGGGTTAGAGAATAGCTAAAACAAGTATCCTTCCCACTCTTTGAGTATGTGTTACTTTGTGTCCAGTGACCACCCCAAAATGGATATTTCTTCCAACATTGGTGGTGGGCAGCTGGGAAGTTCTTACAAATCTGAATGCAATAGTGGAAACTGGAGAAGCCTCTACTTTGCAGAAGGAAGGTTTTTGTTCACAAAAATAATCACTGGCTTAAAAGTGAACTAAGAGAAGCTGCCTTCTGGGCTGTGATGTGTTAAACACTTGCAGTCTGAGGCTCTCTGGTAGTCTCTAGCTGATGTTACCAGCAAAGGCCCCATTGAGCTCAAGTGGAGCAGGACAGCACCCAAGAGACAGATGGATCACAAGAAGCCTTTCCTAGGCAAAGCTCTGGATGTCAATGCCTTGCAGATGCTATGAAAGAATTAAGCACAGGGCTGTAAAAGAAAAAGCAAGAAGATTGTGATGTAAATATTGCTGAAGCAAAAAGCCTTATCTATAAAGAAATAATTAAAAAAAAAAAAAAGCAGAGTCAGCATTGCCAACCTAAACTAGACAGCCCTTGGAGCACAGGAGAGCTGTGAAATGAACACCTGGCTAGAAGAAAAGGCCTTAGACATGATGGCCACCAGCCAAGCTCCATTATGAGAATGAAGACTATAAATCAGAAAACTTTCTCACTGATATCAGTGCCTGCGTAGGGTCTCAGGAGCATATGTCTCCCTGGATCGTTGCTGATCCCAGAGTAGGTGGTCTGAGTCTCTCATTGTTCCTCTGACTCTGCTTGCCTTCTTCCTCCTGACAAGCTGGTCGGGAATTTATGGTGAGAGAGTGGCCCAAGAAACTCTACTAAACCAGCAGGGAAGCTTTCCTCGAGGCGTGATCTTCAGAGCAGCACAACAGACTGGGTGGTGAGAAGCCCTGGCTGCACATTGGGAAGCAGCTGTCCCTGTTTCCCAGCCCATGCCCACCACATGCTGGGTCCCTGCTCATCCTGCCTCATCTCTGCAGAAGCATGTGGCAGAGCTGATCCTTTGTGGAGCAGCATTTGGAAAAAAAAAAAAAAATTAAAAAATCACCTAGGCTGGTTGCAGGATGAATAGGTTTATACAAGATTGACTACCTTATCATTTTTGATGATTGGTGTGGGTTTTTTTCTTATGAAGAAAATAATTGCCATCTCCAACACAGCAGCAGTGTCCTTGAGCTTTAGAGCTGGTACCTGAAACTGAGGAGAAACCAAGTGGAAAACATCAGCTCTAATCCACTGATCGAAGACTTTCAAATGTACAGGGGAACAGCTAAACAAGTTCTTCCACTCCTATGGAATCTTATGAAACTTTTACTGGATTCAGTAACACCAGGACATAATTTTTTTTTATGGTGGAAACTCTACCTCTAATACTTCATTTAAATGTTAAAATGTCATTATTCCCTAGGCTTACCAACTTCCTCTCTTGTTTTCAAACAAATACTTCGAAATACATGCATGGTCATTCTAAGATTTGCTGTCTATCTTGAAGGAAAGAGATGATGTGCAATTTTGCAACCTCAGTTTTCACTGTCACTTTGACTACTAACGTAAGTAATTAAAATGGCTGCATTGAAGTATCAAGTTTTTGAGTATGCCAAAAGACAGTTGAGGATTTACCTTTCTTCTGTGTAAAAATTGAGCATAAATTTTATGTAGGTAACTTCAGTTCTGTGAAAATGTTTGATATAATTTTCTTTACCCGCACAGTTCCCACCCATAGGGAAATAAAAAAAAAAAAAAGGCTTTGGTGATTAATTTGCAAATGAGATGTGAGCAATCTGCATTGTTTCCATGCGTTAGCTAAAATATTCCTGGCAAATCCTACCCCTTTATCACCCTAATCCTCCAAGTCTGGAAGGAAAAATGCAAAAGCATGTTCTAAATGGAAAAGCACCCTCAGCCTCTCTCCTTGTTTAACAACTTGTTTTTCAACCTCACATCATCTTGGGGCATTATTTGACATAACATTGAGCTGCCATCAGTATATGCAGAACAGACAATTCAATTTACCATCTCTAGAGTCTCTGCTGACAAGTCTTCCCTCGACACAAAACAAATGGTTTGGTTTTGTGCATGTGCACAAGATGCTTCCTACCACTGTACTTTCTCCCAGAAAATTGTCCAGTTGCTCTTTGTTCTGGAAATACTGACTTTTGAATCTGGGAAATCAAATGACAAAGGTGACTTGTTGTCTCTGAGAAGTCATGGGCTGTACATCTGAAACACACTGCTCTTCTGCTAGAGACATTGGCAGTGTAGGCTGCATTCTTGTTTGCTTTATTAGTGTGTATGTATCCACTGTTCTCGCTAAAAAAGGCACAAGAATCAAAATAATGGATATTGTTTGCCAGCAAACGATTTATTATGGCTTCACCCTGAGACACAAAACTCTTCTGTGTCTTCATCTGGCAAAATCCAGCGCTGCAGCTCAGTGCTTGGTATATCATTGAACCCTGGGTCTGTCACACAGGCGTGGGGAAGCCGCCGAGAGGAGCAAGCACCAGGGTAGAGGCTCTTTCAAGCAAAACTTCAGCCTGGGATCCTTGAGGAGGATAAGCGAAGGAAGCAAGACCTGGTGCACTGGGTGGGGGTTTTGCAGAGAGTTATCAGTCAACAGCTGTAAGCCCAGACTCCTCGCAGCTGATAACAGATCTGCTCATTCAGCCTGGCCACTCATGCATGGAAAATCAAAGAACATTGAAATCTGTTTAGAGAGAAACGGGAGGGGGGGAAACCCCAACCTTCAGTGAACTCCAGACTACCAGAAAACTGTCCTCTCAAGACACCATGTTAGCGTTCATTTAGCACTACTGCTTTAAAAGGTGCCTCTGCTGGTTATTGATCTGTGACATAGAAAGTCCACTCACCTCTTGCAGAAGAAAATTAGAAGTATCTATATTTGGGTTTTGTGATTTGAGTTCTAGGTCAGTAGCAGTTGATAAAAATATTGATGTTTCTCTAACTACAGTTATTCATGAGCCCATATTGTCTTCAAGAAACTGGAAATGTGATTCCAACCTACCTTTATTTGGCTAGCAACACTTTCAACCTCTTATTCTATCAGGGGCTGAAATGCTCCCTAGTCTATGAGGCTACATGAAGCATTACAACTGGGTACAGAAGACTTCATAGGATGTTAAATGCAGAAATTAATTTTTTAATGTCTAAATTGTTATAGAACATATAGCCTTTAGGCTACCAAGTACTTTTATGCTTGGAGGTACGTAAGTGACTGCAGCCAGCCTTGTGTCAGAGTGAGGATCCCCTCTCCTCCCTATTTTTTACAGTAAGGAAATCTAGGCACATCCTGGAAGTTGGAGCTGCTGCATCATCTGAAAACTTCTCAGTCTGGGTGATGAGGGGACCAGGAGCCTGAGGAAATACCATGGCATGCCCCACTGGGAGTGCAGCCCTTGAGTCTGTGGTTGCCCTGGAGCAGGTGCACAATGGAGAGATCTCTGTGGTCCCTACTATGAATGTGCTGGTGGGAACAATGTGCAAGAACAAGTTTCTGTATGGAAAAAATACCTCTGTTCTTCCTGAATGGGTCAGCATTAATATAGGTAGTAGTAAGCCTGTACATCCAGGACAGCAGCTCAGACCCAGAGTAGGAATGAGCCTGTCTATGGTGAGGGTGCTTCACAGGAGCCAAAAGGATTAGTAGTTTTTGGGAAGAAGATAAGCTGCTATGTTCCAAAGACAAGCCTTATAGAACCTGCCCAGTTAACTCGCTAGAAATGTTCCTCAAAAGCTGGTAGTGCTCAGCATCCTTCTGCAACAGCTTGGCACCTTCTGGGCTAGCAGTTTATAAAGTCCAAAGAGCACTCTTGGGCTGAAAAGCACTAACTATGCAAATGCAACGTGAGTCATTATCATTATGGTCCTTTCATGTTCTTACTCAAATCACTGATGCACCTTCTGTGTCCAGCTGACCAAGCAGTATTTCTTGCATTATAGCATTCTGATTCCACTTCCATTGTTAATGTTCATTACTTTCTTGGAGAGCTACAATTTCATTATTAATACATCAGTGTAACAGAGTACAGATTACATAAATGCATTTCTGAGCATTAGTTAAATATTAGTTTTAAGAACAAAATATGCTTCCTCTGCCAACAATACGTTCCTTCTTGTACAAATACTTTATGGCTACGATTGCAAAAGTAAATGGAAAAGCCTTTTATTGTCTTCAAAAAAATACAGCAAAGTACATATTTGCTTACCCTCTCCTACTTCTAAGGAAAATCAGCATTGTGAGTTTCATAGGTGGTTACCATAAATGCTTGAATCTGTCTAATGATAATACCAGTAAATTTAAAAACTGTTATCTTTCTATGAGAATCAAAGGGTGAGTTCCTAGTGTCTGATCTGTTTCAGTGGCACGACCTGTGGCTGTGGTGTGGTAGTCTCTAACTTTGGTCTGACTAGTACCATCTCGAGAACTGATGTTGCTCAAGCTGAGGAGAGCCCACAGGTGAGTGGTGGGATGAGAGTAGAGTGATGACCATACTCTAGTGTCACCAGTTTCAGAGCTGAAGGTGGTCCAAAAGCTGACCTAGCCACACACAGATATCTGGTGTGTGGTTGTGATGTAGCCAAAGAATTTCTTTGCTGCTGACAGACATGGGCTGCAGTTGCCTGTGGGACTAGGGAGGCTCAGAGCTGGTTTTGGTAGATCCTATTACTCCAAGCACTCAACTACTATTGTAACTTGTTGTGTTGACCCTCTTGGGAGGCAGCGGAGTTTTACTATGCCATCTTCACAGCTGCAAAACCCGGGTAGAGATAGCTGGGACCAAACTGTCCAAAACCTCCCTCATGCTCCCAGGCAGAAGCAGGTGCCTTGTTACATGCCTGGGGGGCTGCCTCCCTCCCTGCCAGCCTGGTGCAGAGGGGCATTGTGGCCCCAGCTGGCTGCACAAGGGATCTTCTGTCCTGTGTGGATTCCTGGTGTCATTTTGGTCTGTTATTATGAGCGTGAGAGCTTCTGCCTTACATCTCATCATTGAAACACAGCAGAAGGACTGGACTGCTTGAGAAAAGTTCCTGTGCTTTAATGCTGCCCCTCCTCACCCTGTGCTTTCATGTTTTTGCCTTAAAACTCAACTTGGGGGTTGTTCAGAAATCCTCTGAGCAGGAACCCTCTCAGTCTGCCCAGGGAAGCCTCAGTGCTTGTGCTGCTTCACTTATCGGTTTTAGCACATCGTTTGGGGACCTCTTTAAAGTGCAAGCTAGTTATGTTATGTCCTTCCTAGATATTCGTGGGGCTGATGCTCTGGTGGATTAAATTATTTTATAAGTTGTAAACATTAGGCTGATGGAGCTGAAGTGCTGAGGTCCTTTTTTAATCAGAGGCACCAGATTAACTCGCTTTTAGTCTTTCAGAAACTCACTTACTCCTAATGAGTTTACCATGATATAGGTCCACAAATTTCCTGTCTAGCTTCTTTTGGCACTCTTAGATAAAAATGCCATCTGGGAAGGAGATTTATTGGTTTTGAGATGATGTCCCTTCCTTATCACCTTGTTTTGCTGGCCCTGAGCTCATCCCAAGATAGCTGTACTTACCTAGACAGCATCAGTTTCTGTCAGACAGAAATTGTGGAAAAATTAATTTAAAATACCTTGACCTTTCTACCCCAGTAAGATAGGATTTTTTTTCTATAGTAAAATGTCTTGCTAATGTAAAATGCTTACATATATATAGGTATATAAATATGTATCCATACAAATAAATAAAACCTCTAGGCACTTTCTTGCTATATTCTGCTCTGCTTCCACTGTAAAATCTGCCTTGGTTTTGTCATGGAAGGATTTTTTTTTTTTATATCTTCATTTATTTTGTGGAGATGAATTTTGAGATTCGAACAGCATCTATTGTTGTGCACTAGGGTGCCAATGCCAGCCGGAGGGGAGGTTCTGTGGCGTAACTTTATTTACAGACCCTTCAGCTCTACGTACTTTCTGCTTTTTAACTCCATGCATGTGGCTGCCCTAGATGGAGGGATGGGTGCGGGCACTGGGTGAAGCTTGGTTGAAGCACCACAGGTCCTTCCCAGGACATCAGGACGGTGGGGATTTCCCTGCTCTCCACTTCCATAACTCGGTGGGGCCTCAGGAGACTGTAAAACATCGTCGTGCCAAGATGCCACCAGAGGAATGAGCACAGACGCTCACTGCTGCAAGGGGCCAGGACTGTTCCTTGTACCTAAAAACCAAGCAAAGGAAAAAAACTTGGAAAAAAATGACTAATGGCTATAGAAGCTGCCAGGGCTTGCAATATGCGCATGTTCACATGCATTATGGTAAGGTAAAGTGGAGGACAGAGCTCGTGGTTAACCCTAAGTGCTTAAGCTCTAGCAATAGCACTTGAAATTTGTTTAAGACCTTTAAAACAAAACAATCCTGTATCTTTTTGTACATTTTCTGTAGAAAATGCCTTATCCAGCAGTCACACAGAAAAGACAAAATAGAAATATATTTCTTGTTCTGTCTGTATGAGCTGTAGGAAGTTTATTCCTCTATACTCGAACTTTTTAATATTGAGGGATGAGTGTATCCTGGTTTTAGCTGCCTGAGTTGCGCTCCTGCGCAGACCCTGGCTGTGACTGCAGAGGTGCCGCTCCTTCAGTGAGTAAAGAAACCTTGTAAAAAAAAAAGATGAGTTTGAGCTTTCTGAAACACGTGGATGGAGGATTGTACATGAATCAGGGAAGGGTGTAGCAATTTGCAGTGGTGTTCATTTATTAATTACAATAATAACAAATTCTAATAGGGCCTCTATCGTTTATCCAAGTTTGCTCCATCGCTTATGGCTGACTAAACTTGAAGGAACTCCTGGGCATTATGCCTGGGAGCAAAGAACAAGCTCTGTTGGTATTATTAAGTTTCACCATTTAAAAGTGCACACACCCTTTAAGTATTCCTTATCTCATGTGTTGCATGGAAGTAGCAGGCTGTTTTGAGGAACATATGTGAGGTAGGAAATGGTGTTTCTTCCAAATGCCTCTTGAAAGCATTGCCTTACTTTCCCTGCACTTGTGCTTTATCCCCACATGTTGGTGTTACCTCATGTTCCTCTGATGTAGGAGACTGCTGGTTCCTTGGTTTCAAGGGATGAGTTCACAGTGATTTTTCTTTCCTCTGAGTCTTCATAACTAGAGGAAAGGAAGCTGATACACAACCAAAATTCATGTTTGCTTTACCTCTCTAAAATTTGTGCTTAACGATCTCATCTCTTCCTCAGCACTGTGTTTTTACCACAGTGTCCTAATCCAAGCACCGATCTCGCTTTCACTTAGCATCTGAGCTTTGATGAGCTGTCAACACTTGATGCTGTCCCTTTCGCTCCTTAGCTTCCCATTTAAGAGTGGAGTCTCTTGGTGGCTCTAGACATTGGCTAGAGAGACAGGGTGATTTTTACAGGACTCTTTTAGAGGAATATTTTGTATTTGTTGGCCTGCTAATGGAAGATGTGAGAGCCACATTACCCCTATCCCAGCATTCACAAGGGAAATTATCATCATGTCAAATTACAGCTGCTGACTCCTGCCAGACAATCCCCTGCCTTATCTTATCTATCTACATTTTTTAATGCCATGCTCATCATCATGGCATCTAAGTGCTTTAAAAGTTTTCCATTGCTTCAGAGGAAAGATACGTTTATGGGTGTGTTAGTGGAAAACTTTCCCTGGTTCTGGTTATTTGGTCGATCTGTGTGAACAAGGGTGATAAAGGTTAAAGTGAAATAGCTCTGAAAAAGTGACCTTCCAGTGCAATAACCTTTTACTTGACAAACTGATCCTTGTTGGTATTTTGTCCAAAATATGTCATGTGCCTTTTACTTCTGGTTATGTTTAGGGATTAGCTGGATTCTGCAATGTTTCTGGCACTGGCAGTGGAGCGAGCGCTGACTTAAGCTCATGCTCTGCTCCAGTTCATGCTCTCACAGTATTAATCTGCTCTCTTCAGCTGACAGTGGTCTCGGGTCTGGTTTGAAGCATTTGAGGCTTTTTGGTTGCCAAGTAGATGGCACATTCATTGGAGATAAAACAGTTTGGCTTCTGCATTCGAGTTCTGCTTTGTGGTACGCATTGTAAGAAAACCTGATGCAAAAGCTGGTGCATGTTAAATAAAGCAATTCAAACTGGGTACTGCCGAGATGGCAAGAAGCCCACAAGGCATTTCTTCTCCATTAATCACATTTCTGAGCAAGACCATCGTTTATGTCTCATAAGTGTGCTGGGATGTCTGTTGCACCCAACTACTATTTTTTCAACCTGTTCAAAAAAGTATGAGAATTTAATGTAAGGATTGGTACGTATGTGTCTATATAGGCAGCCAGCGCACTTCACAGAGCAGGTCTGTGTTACTAGCTGTTTTACTCTCCTCAGCTGACTCCTGTTCCTCAGTCTCCGGAAGTCTGGTCTGGGTGTATCCAGCCGGCTGATGGTGGAGACCAGAGGATCCCTTCCCAAGCGCTACCTCTGTCCTTGTCACAACTCTCAGCTTTCAGGTTCCTTGCATGGCTCCTGGGATATCAGATCTTGCCCATGCACTGCCCGTAGTTGCTACTCTGCCTTTCCTAGAGACTTGTGCTCTTGAGTCGTGCTGCACATATTTGCTCAGCAGTAGGCAGCAGACTGTGAATGCTTTGATCCTCTCCTCAAGTCTCGGCTGATCCACTGAGATCCCTATGTGATCTGACAGCTCTCCACGTTTTTAACCCTCCACCTAGAGCCGTGTTTGCAAAGTTAGCAGGCCAAAAGCAAGCTTTTATTATTATTTGCAGTCATCTACACTCAAGCCTATTTTTACTGTGACCATGACATTATTTCCAGAGCTCCTCTATCAGCTGGAGTGGGTGATGCTTGCACTCTTCGCTTTGGTAATAATTTGGGGGGGGAGGGGGAAGGGCAGGCCAGGGACATAGATATTTGAAAGACACTTTACTATTCTGTCTTGCTGGTGTCGAGATTTCAAAGCAAACAGTAGTAATAAATGCAGATTCCCCAGTCAAAAGGAATCGCTGTCTGGCAGTCAGTTCTTCCATCCTGCTAAATCTTGGGGGGGACAGGACATGATGGAGGTGTGTGCCGTGCCAATGAAAACATTATTCTAACCCACTTAACATCCTACTTAGCTGTATGGCAGATTTTCTTTTCTGTATTTTAGTGCAACAGCAACTTGCAAATAATTTCAGTGTTTCATCTGCAATTCTCTGCACTGTCAAAAATCAACTTGTTCTGCTGACATGATCAAAAAGAAAAAATCGCAACAAAACACAAGAGGGAGAGAGCTTAATTTGGCTTGCAGACTACTTCATCCCACTCAAACGTAGTCAATGTAAAGCAAATAAACTGCAGCCGTGTGGGTTCTGCTGTAGGAGCTGGTGTGCTGCCTTTGATCTTGGTGAAAGTATGAACCTTGTGGATCTGACTCAGCAAGGTTCTCCTTCATGCACCTAATAAAAAACATGCAAGCCATCCTGTTGAAGTCAGTAAGATTATCCATATGCCTGAATTTAAGCACATGCTTAAGTATTCTGCTGAACTGTTAACGAAGGAAGGTTTCCATCTCTACTTGGACAACACTGCTTAGGCTTCCATTGAGCTGTGTTCCAGCCACAGCAGAATTTGAGAGGAAACAGAGAGGGGAAGAGAGAGGTTTAACCCAGGTCCTCCTCCAGCAGCCAGTTTTCCTGCTACTTAAGGCACAGTTGCTGAAGACTGTGTGATCGGCTTTGCGGCGTGCTGAAAGATTGCTTCCTCCAAGCTTGTGCTCTAATTTCCTGCCTTGTAATTAGCTCTTCCACATGGTTACCCCAATGTGCACAGCATGCAGTCATATGATGAGCTTATGCCCCTGGACATCCTCAGCGGGCAGAATCACAAGGCAGCTGCGTTTAAATCCTGCCCTCCAGATTTGCCGGGCCATAACGCAGGCTGACGGCGGCGGAGGGGCCTGGCTGCGGAGAAACGACCCCTGAGTGCAGGGACTTGGCTGGCTTTGGGCAGAAAGGGATTACTCTGGTCGGAGAGGCGAGAGGCACTTCTAATTGCAGTAGTAGTGTTTTGGGATGGTTGGTGTGAGAAGCGTAGTGCCTCGCCTGTGCCTGGAGGGCTGCAGCGGATACATCAGCCTAGGGGAAGCTGGTCCCGCTTTGAGACCCCCCTGCTGCGCCTGGCACCCGTTGTGCGTGGGCTTCTGCAGCAGGCTGTGCTGAGGCAGCCTTTCCCTTTAATCTCAAAGCAGGAAGAAAGGAAAGGAGAAGGATCCAGTGCTCCAGGAGCAGCGTCTGAACACCTTGCACTGGGGAAACTGGATTCCCTGGTGCTGGTTTGCCCTCCAAAGAAGCACGGAGACGATGCTGTGCCCTTGCAGGCAGCTCCAGCCTTGGGCAGGGACCACCACCACTGGGCAACGCCCGGCTGCTCGCTGCTCAGCGTTCCCATGGGCATGGCCGGCCCTGGTTGTAGGGCGCAGCTGCAATTCCCCCCAGCTCACAGGCAGCACCCACCTTTATTTCCCTCTCCATTATGTCTCAAGGGCCAAGTTTTCATACGGTGCAAATTGGCACGTCTCTGCTGTCTGCCATGGACCGCACTTGAAAAGCTGAGGAGAAGTGGTAGGAGAAATAATGGGGAGTGGTGCAGATATGCTGTGATTTTGTCACATCTGGCTTGCACTGGGTTACACAGCTTTGCACAGAGGGACACCGGACTCAAAGGGGCAGAGGTTGACTCCTGTTTTACAAAACAAGCTTTCTTCTTTCTTTGTGTACCTGTGGTTCCCAATTAAAAAGTTAACCTGAGGTGACAGGTGAAATTTTATTGAATCTCTCCCTTCAGATCCCCAAGATACTTTTTCAGTATTTTTTAGTTTATAAGTTTTTATTTTAAAGCCTCTTTTTTTCAAAGTGGTGGTTGGTGCCTTGTTTCATTCTTGTTAAAACAACTGGGGCCAAGGTGACCTGAACTCTTTTCCAGAGCCATGGTAACAGGAGAACTGGTAAACACAAACAAAGGTCAATCCCAAACTTTGAAATTATGTTAGATCATCTGACTTTCTCTTGATGAGAAAAATGAAGAGGTGAGAGAGGAGAGAGAATCTACTTGAAGGCACCAACTTGGACATAGTAAAGCATCTCATAATGTTAGTTAAAACTAAAACGTTTCCAATATGTTTTTAAAAAATGCTTGAGGGTTAGGTACTTGTGGAAGGATGAAAGTTCTCTATAGGGATTTTTCCATGGCAAGAGACTTGCATCGCAACAAGCAGCTGTGCTGGCTGTTCAAAGCAACCCACAGTCTTTCCCAAGGCATCATTACTCAAGAGTCATCCATGACCAAAACTGATATATCCTACCATCATCAAACACCTTATTTTAGCCCTTACTGGTTGCTGAGAGAGTAGGCCATGAATTGTCCCTCTGTCTCATGCCTTGTGTTGCTGTCCCAGCAGGGGCTGCTCAAAGTGTCCGCTGTCCTGAGGACTGGTGTGAACCCCCAGCTTGCAGAAGCACCACACAATGCTGCAAGCCTTGGTGGAGCAAGGATGGCTGTTGGGGCTGGGGCTCACAGCTCCACTGTCTGGGAATTGCTTTGTGAACCTCATGACCACTGGGTGAGGGGGATGAGTGAGCATCCCACAGGGGTGTTGGTGGGGGAGTGTCAACATAGTCAGACCCACTTATTCCTCTGACTTCTGAATGTGGCGAACCTTGTCTTTTTCCTGAGCAAGACCTGTGCCATTGGGTATCTCCATGGGTCGTTTTAAGTCCCAGGGAATGAGTCTCAAAGGCACATCACGTTACAGGATGGGTGTGACTCCTTGCCAGCAAGCAGCAACAGTCTTCTCTTGCCTTTCCTTTCCCCCATCACAACAGTTACAACCAGGGTGCAAGGATAACTCCTTCCTTGCCTGCGTTTCCCAGCCCCGGTCACCTAGTGCTCTGCATTTCTCACATGTTCAAGCATGATGTGTCTCTGATGACAATACCCACAGAGAAAACAGCCCCCCCAGTTGCTGCTGCTCTTGTGTCGTCTGTGCAGGGTATTTGTTTGCAGAGAGCTTGCATTAACACTCCATACTGCCTTAGACTAAGCAGACTAATAGACTCTTTCAACACCTCCGTAGCACTGCCTGCTGTGGTAATCATTCAGCGGTCATGGCTCTCTGCAAACAGCAGCACTGAACTCGCCTTTCAATTACCAGTTTATTATTCTAAGACATCTGGGGAGCGGAGTGGTGATAGCCACATGCCAATAGGGCTGTGGACTGCTTGTGAAGTTCCTTGTGGAACACAGAGAGCGAAGCCAGGGATCCAAGCAGTTCTCAGACTGGTGACTGACAGCATCTGACGTAGGCTTAAAATAACCCACCCCAGAAAAGGAAACATGGCTGCCTCCGACTGAAGAATTCCTAATACTTGAAAGCTGAGCTCAGAGGTGGGTGCTTGCATTTGGGAGTCAAGGTCAAGGTGTGTTGACCCACCAGGAAATGCTGCATTTGGTGGTGCTGGTTCAGCATGCTGCAGGCAACTCCTTCCAGTACTTAAGAACTTGGTTGCTTTGGCGTTTCGTGAAGCCACCATGAAACAACCCACTTTTTGCTGAAATTCAGAACTGAAGTGAGAACCGATCCTCACCTTGGGCTGATGAAAGCTGAGTCTTTCCTGGTGCTGACACAACAGCCTCTGGCTAGAGAGGGTTTCACACTGTAGCTGTTCTGGACTGGTTCCCGCAGCGATCCTTGGAGGAAAGCTGGGGCACAGAGACTGAAATAACAAGAACCAATCATCATCAAAACACATCTGCTGCGTTCAGATTGTGTATGCTTTGTAAAGTGTGACTCCTATTACAGGCTATTAAAGAAAGCTCAGACTCTTCTACAGTACTGGAAAACTGAGCTGCCTTGAAATACTCAGTTATGCCAAGAAAAAACAAAGACATAGTGGATTTCTCTGTGGCTCCAGAAATTTGAGGAAGTCTCCCAAAACTTTATTCACTCCTTCTGAAATGTCCATACAAAACAATTTAGCTTCTTATGACTAGATTGTCAAACAAGAATCACTCCTAAATTTTTTCCATTCACTAAATAACTTCCTCAGCCTTTTTTTTTTTTTCCTTTTACCTCTACTCCCTGACATCTCTCGTCTTCAATTCAGTATATTTCAAATACCTGCTGAGGGTGTCCATGCTAGCTTACCGAGGAGAAGGACATATTGGAAATTGTCTGCTGAGCTGCTATAACCCAACGCAAGATTTTGTCACTTTTATTGGCCAAGATGTAGAATCATTCCTCCTCTTAGCAGGAAGGCATCCAAGAGATAAGAAATTTAAATCAGACAAGTGTGTGCATCTTAACCTGAAGTCTTGCTTATGCTATTCTGCCTCATTCCTTGTTATTGCTGTGAAAAGGGTAAATCTACCAACAGTAACATCCTACCGGTAGCTTGCTTATTCCAAATTTCTTTCTTGTGCAGTGTAAGTAGTAGTAATAATTTGCTCCTGGGACAGCTTGGCGTCAGAAGCTTATTTTGTGTGAATGTGGTTGGTGCTTGTCCCTCTGTGTAACAAGCTGACTGGTAAACCATGTATGTTTTATCTGTCAACAACCAGAGTGCTAGGTTTGGGA
>NW_010551070.1:0-7187 GCF_000687285.1 Phaethon lepturus | reverse complement strand
AAGAGTAGTAAGAGTTGCAGAATCTGACTGGGGAAATGCCTTTTCAACCCTTCCTATTCCAAAAATATCTGATGCCAAGATTTTGGGTTGGGAGCAGAAGTTGTCTCAGTACAGGAGCAAGCGTAGTGCTGCAGAGAGTGGAGGTGGAAGAGGAAGCAGTGGCAGGAGGAGAGGGCAGGCGAGGAATGACTGCTCTGACAAGGGATTAAAGGTAATGAAAGACCTGCTGATTGCAGGAGTCTGTTGACTCAGAGGGACCGGGGGATGAAGAAAAGGGGGTAAAAAGAAAGGCCTATGGAGAGGAGAGAGGTTTAGTTAGAGTTGTCTGAGAGAAAGGAAGAAGAAAACAAGAACGCCAGCACAGATAAGGATGAGCAGAAAGCAATATCTAAAGATCTTCAGAGTACAGAGTCCAGGTTTCCTCAGTGCTTTCTGACCCCAGTTCTGCCCCGGGCATCTTGGAAGATGCTGAGAATTCAGCTGGTGCCACCACGGCTCTGTTGTGTGCTGGTAGGTGGGGTAAGCTCCCATTTCCCAGGAACACGGGGCCAGTAGGCTTGTCTGATGTGTTTTTTTGGTCATGTGCATTTAGGTATAAACCAAATGCCATGATGACAATGAGCTGAATTCCCACCTAAACTAAAGCTGCTGCATTTGGAGGTTTTAGTGGCATGGCTCTCTGAAAATACAGATCTGTACCTCGGATCTCCCCATGTATACATTTTAGATGTTTCTATAGAAAAAATGTCTAAGGATAATAGGCGGGGAAAAAACCCAGGTCTTGATTCATGCCTACTTTAAAAAAAAGCTACTGAAAAATATGATTTTTGTTAGGCAGCCCCTGCTTGTTCTGTTTCAGCAGAGCTTTGCTTTGTGAGTAGGTTTGGAGACGTCAGGCAAATGACGTGACTGAAGAGCATTTTCTACCTTAAAAACCAGACTAGATGTACATCCAGAATTAAAGTTTTTTTTGGCAAATCTTGAAGAAAAAAAAAAAAAATTCTTCCTTGCTGCACAACAAGGGTGCATTAATGGGTATATGGATGTATCCATTATTTTCATTAAATCTGTTTGCTTACATGCACACACCTACCCATTTAAGAGCTCTTACTAATATGTAAAAAGAGGTCACACTCAAAAACTTATATAGAAGTGACCTTAATGTGCAAACATACTTCCCATGACCTCAGTAAGAGAGATGAATCTGCCCCATACTGGCCAAACCATCGCAGTGGTAGCGATACTTTTCTGCTCTGTAAGCAGATATCTAAACCGGGGAGAGCTTGGCCGGCTCGGCACGCTTCCCAGAGCCTGATGCGAATCGCTCTTTTTGAGCTGCGAACATCACAGAAGTGCGTTGGCCGCATTTGTTCAGCGGTACCACATCATGGCACAGTACACATTACTTAATGCATTTGCCTTTTAGGGCTCCGGCAGGGAATCCATCCTTTGCACACTCCACATCTGACTCCCGATCCCGTTATTTTAGGTGGAAACAGGGCTGGAGTCTCAGGTAACTCGTGGCATGGCAATGAAGTCAAGCACTTGTGCAAAGGCAGAGGTTTGGGCTATATTCAGAAGATACAGGCTGTAATCCATGATGTTATCCCCCTCATTTGTATTTCACTCTGTTTTGAAACCCAAAGCAACAGGTTTCCTTCACTTATAGGAGAGAGACATTTGGAGTATTATAGTCTGGTTCTGTCACAGAATATTTTAATTGCTTTTTCACCTTGTATTATTTGGGAGGCTTCAGATGATTGTGTCCCTGAAGCAAGATGTGAGCGTCCAACCTCCACCCGCTCTTTCTCCTCCTGATTGTGCAAGGAGTAGCTGTCACAGTGTATCTGTTGCACACAACACCCTTCTCTTTGGTGGAATTACACCCCAAGGTAAATTTGGCTCATTGTGCTTTCTTGGAAGGACCCAAAGGGTAGCTTCTATCGCATCTCATGGATATCACCTTTGGCCAATATTAACAGTGATTCTTGCATGGTCAGCGAATTCTTCAGGAGGAAAGAATCCGCCTTTAGTCTACATGCATATTACAAAGGATATTTTCAGCAGTGTGCAGCTGTAATCAGCTTGGCAATTTTAATCCCCTGCTGTCTAGTTTGGGGCTGCTTGTTATGCAGCCAGCATTCACTCAACATAATGGTTGCTACCTGCCAATGTGCTTTGAGGGATATTGTTAGCATTAAATTTGCCATTTACATTTTCATGTTTGACATAATTGAGGAATGAATGCTCTTATGAAAATTAAACTTGTGGTCCTTCTGGACTACTGTAACCCTGTTAAAATGTAATGTGATTCTTGATGCGTCTTCTTTAGGTTTTTATTAAATAGAATATCCGTATGACTAATTCCCCTGGCCTAAATGTAGGCTGGGAAGGAGCATTATTGATAGGGCTGAGCACAAATGGCCCTCTATACTCAGCCTCTAATGGCCTAATAATGCATTATACTTGAATCAGAAATACTTTGAGTTGTAGTGCTTATTGCCATTATTGAAAACACCTGGATGCTCCATTCATCAAGGTTACATCAAAATGGGCCCATTTGTTTATTAGTCTGTCAGTAAACATCTTTATTTAGTTTCATGTTCCTCTGCTCTCAGTAACATCGGAGAGGACAAGACCATGTAGTGTATCTTTCTGTGGTTTGCAGTTATTGGTTTTCCCTCAAAAAGAAAGATAATGAAAAGTTTGGATGGCTTCATAAAGAAAACATTTTTCTTGGGCATTGTTCTTTTTTTTCCTACCCTTTTTAGAAGAGGAGGTTAAAGAAAAGCCATTGGGTATGTAGTCAGGATCACCAAATTGCAGAAACAAGGAGATTTGCCAGACTGAGATTTTTTTTTTTTTAAAACATCTTTTATGGCAGGCAGCCTCCAGTGTATTCTGCTCCCACTGCTACAGCTCTTCTCTGCCCGGTGGGTTTGCTCTGTGGGGGATGAGGATGCTGAGGGTTGGGTACAGCGGCTGGGCACCGCCAGTGTTCATGGCCAGGCATCTCGCAGCAAGGCAACCTATGCCCAGGCAGGTATGTTACAGAATTGAAGTCACGATGCATCTCTGCAGTTCTGTCAACCCGCATCCTACTTCATTGTAAGTGTGTGACTTAATTGCTTTTGCCCCTCTTCCTTCCTCCACTGGCAAAAGGATGAATTAATTTGTTTGCCAAGTGCTTTCAGGCTGGCTAGGGCTGAGGAAGGTGCTTCCAGTTTCCAGCTAAAGAGGAAAGAGTTGTTGAAATATTTTGGCCCTGCAAAACCCCATCTCTCTTAGGCTAGCTGAAATATTTTTTCTTTGTCAGCAAATGTTAGCTTTGACTATTTATTCAGATTTTCTTCTGAAAGGGAAAACTCAAGTATGACATTTTTGATTGTCATTTCAAAACAGTGAAAAGATCAACGTTTAAAAGCCAAATGTTTGCTTTTTTTTTTTTACAATGTTTTGTTTTGACGTTTCCCAGTCAAAATTCTTCAGAATCTGCAGTTCTGTAGAGATTGAAGCTGGAAATCTGATGCAGAGCAGACAGCTCCAACACCACTTTGGAGGTGAACCAAGCTCCAGCTGAACCAGGGGTTTCCTTAGCTCAAGCTGGGCAAGAAAGCATTATTCTTGAGGGTACTGCATCACCCAGTATTTGATGCCAGCCATGAAGCATTTGTACTTTGGCTTTAAGGACAGGCGCTCTTGTGCATGTTATTGGCGTTTATGTTGACAAGTTTAGTTCTACCACCTCAGCCCTGCTCCCTGTGGTATAAGTAATCTCTACATTATGCTAGACCTCAAGACACCTAGTCCATTCCCAGACCTATGGTTCCCAGGTACTATGGCTCGTGCATCACTGCCACACCATCGCTGGTCAGACAAACAGGCAGGGCATTGGAGAAGGTCCCTGTTACGGGGCATGTGGGTCAGCAGGTGACATGAAACATTAGATAAACCTGTAGGAGCTCTGCCTTCTGTGTTCACTTCCCAAATAACTTGAAGAATACGTGTGACCCAAATGGGGGTCACACAGGGGATAGGCTGGAAGGTAACTGAGTCTTAATTTCTGAATTTGCTGTCCCTGTCATCCTAAATGGCCATCTTTCTGTGGTCTGCTTGCAGAGGGTTTGCTGCTGATGCAGGTCAATATGTGAGTGCACTAGTTCCAGATCATATGCCTGCTGCTGGTAGTAATAAATTGCTGTAGTTGGTGTTTCAGGTATTTAGAAATACCAGGGCAGGTCAGTGGCTATTTTGATGCTTAAAAACCATCAGGTTTGTGCTGGCAAGGACAACTTCCCTGCCTTTCTCACCTGGGGGCTCTTCAGACCTGTGAAGAGGGCAATAGTGTACAACTGAACCTCAGCTTCAGTCTGTTGCTTGTGGTGCATTCCCCAGTGCATCACCTTTCAGTGAGAGACTGGAAACTGGCTTCATGGCGGGTGGTAGCTGCAGTTAAATGGGATTTGCATGGAAATATGCCATGTTACTTACAGTCCTCTGATGGCTTGGGTCACAGCTGTCTGAAGTAGGGCACTGTCAGTTAGCAAAACTATTTGGCAATTTTTGCAGTATCTCTTTGAATCTCTTCCCTTCCTGGAAAAAAAAAAAAAAAAGAGTAATAACATTTTTCCATCCCACTGGGGAAATATTAATGGGTTTATGGCAGCAAAGATGAGGAATGCTGAGCAGGGAAAGACCAATGCTGACTTTCATATAGGGTTTGGAGTTGCATGTGAGCCTAAGGCATTGGCCCACACTTCAGGGAATAAAAGAAATGTGGGGTTTGCATACTCGATAAAGCAGAGATCTGGAGTTGTGTGACCCAGGTTAGATGATATGAATATGGGTCAGTTTCAGTCTGAGGTGAGGAGCACTTGCAACCTGGGTAGTGTTAGCTGGTGTTACCAAAACGAATAGGAACTCCCTCTTACACCTTCTTGAACTTGCTATACACAGCTTCTGGAGAGCTGTTGCAGACCTAATTCCTCTCTGTGGGCTCCTTCTGCTTCATGTCCATCCAATTTGAATTCTGGCAAGATGCGTTTCCTGGAGGTTCTTACTCTTTTGTTGCTGCATGCTTTATATTTTCCACAAGCATAAGGGGATACAGCGCAGAGCAGGCTGAGCAGCAAGACAGCTTATACATTATGGAATAATTTGCACAATCTACGACTGATCCTAGTACGTTTGGGCTATTGTTTTATTTTGCAATATGTATAATTTTGTTCAGAGCATGGGAAGAGAATTAGAAATTTAAACACTATAATCCTTAAAATTTATTGAAAGGAAAGAAAAACCTTGGTCTGAACCCTAGCAAAAAAAATTGTATTAGTATTGGCTTCCTCAATGCTCACATCTATTGTGTTTCTTCAATTATTAAGAGAAGCAGTGAATACTTGCAAACTAATCCATCTCTGAATCAATCTTCTTGTACAGCTGTTCAGGATCAGTGAGCATAAGTTCATGATATTGGAAGAGAGAATGATATGGCAAGATATGAGGCAAGTGGTGCCACAGAGCAGTAAATGCATCTGAAACACCTGCTATCAATTACTGCTGTTTCTACAATGATCAGTTTGATGGGAAAGATTTGGAGACAGGGGCAAAGGAGATTAGAGATCTTCAACCACAAGTGGGAGAACATAGCTGAGGGTAAATTAATGTTCATATTTAAAGAGAGAGGGAGGCTGGATGTTAATATAAAACTGGCACAAAGACCTCTGATTCAGAGCCAGCCTTGCAAGTATTATAGGAGCATGTGAGCCAGAATTCCCATGTCCTGCTGCAGGTTTGACTTAGAGCAAGGCTCTGCTTAGTCACCGAGGTAAGAGAAAGGACTCGAATGCCTCCACACGCAGAATCCTGCCAGCTTCTCCTCTAATTTGAAGGTACTGAAAATCTGTAAGGGCCTCAGTGTTTAATCCATAAGTCTACAGGTATGTGAAAATTGTGTCTGGATATGTGGAAACGCACATCAGTCTGAGAGGTAGAAACAACCTAAACCTGTACAGACAATATAAATTAAGTATTTTACCCTCACATGCACGCATGTAAACTGGGCAGGCTGCTTATGGTTAACTGTTCAAGATGTAAACATCAGAGGAATCTGGTCTCTTGCTTGTTTGTATTCAAACTAGTAGTGAAAGCATTCACCCAGAAAGCTGGAGATCAGAGCTTCCTGGCCCAGGGTTGCAGGGAGGTCTGGTTTGCAGCTGCGATTCCCAGCCTGGCGCTGCCTCCTGCGAGTCAGTACCAGTGCGTTGGGTGTGATGCTTTCTTCTTGCCTTGCTGGCTGATACGGCTGGTGATAAAGCTCCAGCCTACTGGTGTGCTTCCCAGGCAGCAGGACCCTGAACCTCACCGGCCTTTTCTGCCTGATTCACACTGATGTGTCAGGAGAAGGTCAGAACGTGCAGCTTACAAGGTTT
This sequence comes from Phaethon lepturus, assembly GCF_000687285.1. Lineage (NCBI taxonomy): Eukaryota > Metazoa > Chordata > Aves > Phaethontiformes > Phaethontidae > Phaethon > Phaethon lepturus. The sequence goes on along the minus strand of NW_010551070.1, from coordinate 759 downwards.
CTAGGGTCAGTCGTCGCCTGCTTTTGATGAGCAGAAGAGCACACCACACCCACTGAACTAGAGGGAAAGCAGGACCATGACCCGGTGGTCAGAGACTTAATCCTGGTCTGTGCTGACTACCGAGGACTCCTTAGGTTAAACAAGCAGTGGATGAAAACCAGACACTTCGCTACCACCTCCTCACTGGTTGTGCTCTGCAAGGAAGCTGTGGCCTGCGCTGTTCCTTCCCAGAGCCTCATCTGGGGAGGCGTGAGCTGCAAGCGGGCAGAGTTAAAACTTGCAAGGCATCCTTGTGTTCTGTTGTGGCTGAGGATGGGGGTGGGGGAAGCCAAATCCCCTTTCCTCCCGAGGTTTTGGGCAGAAGAGTGAGTTACTCTGTCTTGATGCTCTAAGCTCAAGGGAAGTGCGAGGCAAGCAGGCTGGCTTAAATCCCAGTGAGGGGGGTTAATGCTGATGGATGTTTTATTTGTGGTGGGTTCCTAAACCACCTTTGATCAATGACCTCGGCCCAAGCCGTGCGAGATAACTAGGGAGATACTCTCCAGGAAGGCCAGGGTGGGTCTTGGATGTGCCATTTTGGTACCTGGGTTCTGCTAAACCCACAGCAACAGGTAACTCATAGGGAAGCCTCAGGCATCGGACGGTGGCCTTTTCGCGCCGGTTGACGGACATTTTGCCGCCGACAGCACTAGGTGGTGCTAACACACAGGCGGAAGCTCCGTCCCTCCGGCCCCGGGGACGGCCCCGGGACAGCCCCGG
>NW_010551069.1:60711-64424 GCF_000687285.1 Phaethon lepturus | reverse complement strand
CCCCCCCGCTGCCCCCTTAAGTTTAACATCTAAACCTAAGTTTATTTAAACAAAAAGAGGATACTTTGACAGTTTTGTAATATTGCCTAGAAAACAGTGAAGTGGGAATTTTTTTTTCTTTTTAAAAACTAACGTTAGAAAATTCCTGGTCAGCTTTCTACACCCTCAGGGATCAACAGAAAAAACCCACTTGCTTTGACCTTAAGTAAATTCAGCTGAATTATCTCATTAAGATAAATCAATTATTGCTTGTTTGATCTTCTAAGTAAGCATTTTAGTGGAAAGGAGACCCTAGTTTCTGCTCATATTAGCAACTCTAGGTAAGGTCCAATCAGAGTGCATCTTACTGGAATTGGCTAGTGATACAGAAGCAAAAACTACGTGTGCCTTTCTATATAGCAGATTTGTGATCTCTAATTTCTATTTTTAACTTGATACAACAGCACACATCTCTCTGCAGTGAAGAGACAGCTTAAGGATACAATTTAACACACTCTTTATGTCAAGAAAGATGTAATCCGGCCTCCCTCTATCTTCATACAGTTTCAGCCATTTATCTGGAGTCTTTAACTATAATTCTATGGTCAAACAATGAATTTATGTTGATCTAGATAAATGTAGATATATATTACATATAATCACTCTGTGCGTGTGTAGATTTATAAATGTACATATATTTAAAAGTCTAAACATCTATCATTCCACAGTTTTGTTCATTGCTCTGACAACACAAAGTCCTGTATAGCACAGAAGTAGAAATGATCAACAAGAACCTCAGAGGAGGGCAGTGGAAGTGTTGACTTAAGTAGTTTCAATTTGTAGATGGAATCATAGGAAACACTGTTGAAAAAGACTGTGAAAAATGAATTATCAGGCAGAAATTTAAGTACTACTATATCTGATAGTCTAAGGGCTCACTGGTGATATTAACATACAGAAAACAAAAAAAGACCTCAGATGTCCCCAGTAAACAGTAAAATTATATTTATCATAAAATATTTTTAATTTAACTTAAAGTGATATTAGGAAAAGTAGACTTTTTAGTGAGTGGATTAAAGTACCTATAAAATTTTCAGTTTGGTAGATTTTTACCTCACTTCTACATAGAGATTGAAAATAAGAAGAAAAAAAAGACTTTCCTACTTCTTTTCCACTGTAAATGACCTAGTAAACTTTTTTAATTCACTGGATAAATTGAAATCTAGGAAATATTCTCTTTGCCTATGGAGCAGAAGCTACTGTTTCTAAAAGTTACTTTAGCACTTATAGCTCATGTGCTTAGGTAGTGACTTTCACTAAAGGGTTTGTTTGTCTTCAAAATTTCAGAAGCATATATTGTAAAATAAAAGATAATAAATTTTGGTTAGAACTATAGTTGGTTAATGACTTCTTTCTGGCCCCTTGTGATATAAATTGTCACAGCACTGTGAGTAAAAAGAGGTTTCTTTTTGTGGTATGATTGTAAACATCAATGTATTTGCTTTGTGTAAGTTCTGAGTTGTGAAAATTATTCTGATTTGCATTTTAGACATTCTTAGACTCCATGTGTCATTTTTAGTGCCACTTAAGTCAGGCATGAATTGGTTCCTAAGAAATTTAATAAAAACTGCATTTGCTTTCATCAGTTTTATATTCAATGCAATGTCTCCAAACTGTCTTGATTTCAGAATACCATTTAGGCATGTTCTGAAGAGTTAATAAGTCAGAGAGACTTAGAATTTTGTTTAAATGTAATGTGCATTGACATGCTCTTCAAAAATTAGGTTAAAGAAATAAAAACACCTGAAGAATCATCATTTCCATTTGTTTGGTTTCTGACTTCTGCAGGACTGACTTCCTGCAGACTTTGGGAACTTTGCAGGTTTGGGAACATGGCTGGGAGCAGGGACCCTTCCGTCTCACAGCGTACTAGTGCCCAGGTTTCTAACATTACAGTATGAATAAAAAAACGAGGCGGGGAGGCATGTTTGGGACAGCTACTGTGTCATGCAGTTTTCTTTTGTTTTGCATTATGTTTACTTGTTTAATAATCTTGTTTGTCCTTGATGTGTTAGAGAAAAATAATGACAGTGTCAGCTTTTCCCTGTGCTGCTGCTGTTAATGAATGTTTCCACAAGAAGAAACTCCAGGGACATGAAAGCTTTGCCTGATGTCTTTCCCTGCAGGTTCACAGAGAGAGTTAGCTTTGGAAACCAAATTGATTAAAATGATTGACCAATGATTAAAAGCCATTTTGACTCTCTCCAGGAAGTAAATGAGAGAAAGCTGGTGAGCCCTGGAAAGAAAGCATGAAGTACTAACAGGAAGGTACCAGTGAGGAAGGTCAGCCCTGACAGGAAGAACATGCTCATTAGCAGACAATTTCAGAGAGTAGTTTAAAAAAAAAAGTCAAAGTGGATGAATGAGTTAAAATAACAGGATTTCAACTATTACCATTCAGCTTCAAAGATGGAGACTCAGGTGATGTTCCAGTGAAACAGCTGTGAAAAGTAGTCAGTGTACAAAATTAATACTAAACACTAAAGAGCAAGACTCATTACTGTGAAGAATTCAGTGGAACCACGTCAGCATGTACAGGAGCCATTAACTCAGAGTTGTTCCAGATGCTCCATCAGTTATTGACACCCTTTGCAACAGGGCAAAAGATTTAAACCCATTTTCTCTTGTCTTCAGCAACTTGAGTTTACCTAATAAACTATTTGATATTTACTTGCCTGGAGGTGGTAGGGACTGTGTGGTGGGTTGACACTGGCTAGATGCCAGGAGCCCACCAAAGCTGCTCTATCACTCCCCTCCTCACCTGGACAGGGAACAGAGAATATAACAAAAAAGGCTGGCGGGTCAAGATAAGGACAGGGAGAGATCACTCACCAGTTACCATCACAGGCAAAACAGACTCAACTTGGGGAAAACTAATTTAAATTATTGCCAATCAAATCAGAGCAAGGTAATGAGAAAATAAAATCAAATCATAAAACACCTTCCCCTCACCCCTCCCTTCTTCCAAAGCTCAACTTCACTCCCAATTTTCTCCACCTTGTCCCCTCCAGTGGCACAGGGGGACAAGGAATGGGGGCTGTGGTCAGTTCATCACATGTTTCTATCACTCCTTGCTCCTCTGGGGAGAACTCCTCACACTCTTCCCCTGTTCCAGCATGGGGTGCCTCCCACAAGAGACAGTGTCCTCCCACAAGTCCTTCATGAACTTCTCCAACCGAGTCCTTCCCACGGGCTGCAGTTCTTCATGAACTGCTCCAGCCTGGGTCCCTGCCACGGGGTGCTGTCCTTCAGGAACAGACTGCTCCAGTGTGGGCTTCCCACAGGGTCACAGCTTCCCTCGGGCATCCACTTATTCTGGCATGGGGTCCTACATGGGCTGCAGGTGGAGATCTGCTCCAGCGTGGAGCTCCATCGGCTGCAGGGGCACAACCGGCCTCACCATGGTCTTCATCACAGGCTGCAGGAGAACCTCTGCTCTGGTGCCTGGAGCACCTCCTGCCCCTCCTTCTGCACTGACCGTGGTGTCTGCAGGGCTGTTTCTCTCACATATTGTCACTCCTCTCTCTGGCTGCAATTGCTGAATTTCTGTGCTGTGTTTTGTTTTTTTCCCCTTCTTAACTATGTTATCCCAAAGGCGCTACCACTGTCACTGATTGGTTCTGCCTTGGCTGGCATTGGCTTTATCGGACGTAGGGAAAAATTCTAGCAGCTTC
>NW_010551069.1:54729-60667 GCF_000687285.1 Phaethon lepturus | reverse complement strand
CTACCAAAACCTGCCACCAAACCCAGACTGGTTGGACCTGGGAGGACTTTGGCAGTACTGGAACTAGAGGCCACATTGAAGGATTTATCTCATGCCTCTGTAAGTGGGTTTACCTGACAAGGTGCCGGCAGCAGCTGGGGGGCTGCATGGCGGCCCCTGCGCAGCAGGGCCGCAGCTGCCCAGTGCCGGACGCGGCCGGGCCAAGCTGGTCTCCGCTGGGTCCCCTGCAGGTTTGACGCGGCCGGTCCAAGCTGGTCTCAGCTGGTTCCCATGCAGGGCATGGCTGAGCCCCTCAGCCCCGGGCAGGCGCCGCGGCGAGTAGAAACCCCCTTTGCACAGGAGTCAGGGCCGGCACAGCAAACAGAAGCAAAGAGAAAACATTTCATACTTAAGTAAACGGTTTTGAATAAAGGCTCCGGGAATGCTCATCCTGAATAAGAAGTAACCTTCCTCTTCAGGGATAATACTACTTCATCAATAGTATTTCTGAACTAGATTTTAAAGTGTTTCTTGTCTCTCTCTTACATTGGCATAAATTACATTAGCAACAGAATACGAACAAAAGGGGAATGGATACCCCTTATTCAAACAACTGTGAAAAACCGTTATTTGCGTGGTGCAGGTCAGAGTTGACACACCTGTTTGTACATGGGTGCTTCTGACCTCCCAGCAACCACGCGGTGCGGAGGACTGAGAAGGCACCAGCTTTACTCTCACCGTGCAACCACTGACTGCCCTAGACAATATAAATGGCTGCTAAGAATCAGGAAAGATTTTTTCCATATTATCATGTATATTTTGTAGAGGGGTTGAAAAAGAGAAAAGAGCAACAATATGATTTTATGGATTTTACTTCCTTTGTTTTCCAAAAATTTTGCAAAGGACTTCAGAATGTATTGTAGATGGGAGATTTATAATAAAAAAAATATATCCAAGCAATGTTTTTTCTGCTCTAGCGATTACATCTGCTAGTACAGAAAACGGTGACTAAAGACAGTATTTAAAATAAGAATGCAGTTTCTAATGTTAAAAAGAAATCCCTATGGTGTGAAATCAGAACATGAAAGGAAAACATTGAAATGAGGCAGTCACCTGTTATGTAAAAAATAAAAGAACATCTGAATCTTCATCAAAGACCATAACAAGATAAAAGTTCCTGTCTGAAATAGTCATTAAAGGCAAATTAATAATTTTCATCACTAATCTGTCTTTATAAAGCATAACTATTTTCTATTAGAGCACGTTGGCACTTACTAACAGAAATCCTCCTACTTAAAATAGCCACTGGAAGGAGATTTCAAATAAAGTTTTTGAAGAAGTTTATGTACCATTGCTCAGCCTCACTAATATAGTTCTGCTGATTTGTATAGTATAAGGGTATTCCATTTCTAGTCATCACACGAATAAGGACATCACGGTCTGGCGCTATATCAACAAGAACCAGCTTCACCAGCTGGATCGTACATGACACTTTGTGTAACCTAATCCAGAAGCCAGCTTCCTCCTGGAACAGCTGTTTTATATATATCCCTTCTTTAGTACTCCCAGGTACTTACCTTAGGCCTGACCCTGAAAAGAAGCAACACAGCATTTTCAAGACTTCAGCCTTTTCATTCTCTGTACACATTGGGACCCTATTTCTGTCTAATATACAGTTTTGATAGTTACTGTACTTGCTTGCTATCTTCTTGGACTACAAATATTTTAAAACACAGAGAAAATTACTAGTTTCCTTTTTCCCTTTTCTTTGCCTTGAAATATTTTTATTGCACTGGGATTGCTGGATCTTGGTGCTACATTCTTCTTTCTGTCTTGGAGGAGGCAGAGGGGGGTGGCAGGCATCACTCACATGTCAAACTTCTCATATTTCCGTGGCCACTTGCCTCTCTTCATGAGTGAGAGAATTCCTCAAATGAATTCTAAAAATACTATTTTTAAAGGTGTCCTGACCATTTATCCCCACCAATCTATAATCAAATCATTAATCCATGGATTAGATCCCTTTTTCCTGTGCAAAGATGTATTAATTTTACAAGTACCACAGGCTCTTGCAGGACAAATCTCCAATTTTTCGTCTCTAATATTTGTTGTCTCCCACAATCTAAATCATGACCACTGTAGAACATAAACTATGCTTTAACTGTTTGTCTGTTTAACAGTTATCCCACTATACACCTTATTCTTGCTTGGTATCAGAAATACTGATTACAGATGAGTACACAATGGCAAAAATTTTTTGCTTGGAAAGGTTAATATCCACCACCAGTGGCTGAGAACAAATAATTTGAGTCTGCATTGCTTTGGCATTGAAATGGAACAATTGATAAGCAATGCAATAGAAAGAGACTTTACATATACACATTTTTCCTTTCTAACTATTGCTTTTTAGCTCTGTTCCGGGGAAGACCATGAAGCCCATAACCCACCCAGGCTGAGAACAGAATGCAGGCTGAACAAAACTGATCAATAATGGGAGGTAAGATGTGACTCACATTTCAGATATCTTAAAATGTCTAATAAAAAGCTGCCATTACAGTTAATACTTGTTTTAGAACTTTTCTTCACCAGTGTTCACAACCAAAATTAGGGCATGGGGTTACATGGACAGTAATGGGTAAGCATCAGAACCGAGCATATTTTTATTCTGTGGTTCAATTAATTTAGGTATCTGGCCTCCACACAAAGGATGGAAGCAATGCATAGTGACCCAAACAGCTGCCACCAGAAGCGACAGTGTGTGGTAAGACACACTAGCAGCTCTCCCAAGCAATAGGTTAAGAAATCCCTTACTACAAAGACAGTGGGAACTTTGATTTGAAGGTTTGAGATAAATGTTACTGTTGTTCTGCTAAGGCAACATGGATGTTATGGATGGCAAACAATAATGTGTAAACAACTGGAAAAAAAACCCTTTTCCATCAGTTTATATTTCCCTAATCATATGTAAAGAAAAATAAAGTACTCTTCAATTACATGTATGCGCAAAAAAAATGCTTCAAATCCATCTTTTACCAGAAGTAGCATTACATGAGAATCAAAGCTTTCAAAGACAGAGATGACAAAAATAGGGAGAAAAAAAAAAAAAGAAAAATTAAGACATAAATTTTCTAATATGAAAGGGTTATGAAACAAAAAGCAAAAATAAAAAGTACAAGGATAAAGCTATATATATAATTTTCCCAAGTCTTCAGAAAACCTGATACAGTAGCTATATTTCAATTCGCTAAAAAGTTAATGTCATCTACACAGCAACTATTCATTATGAAATATAAATGAGTTTTAAAAAAATCCACCAGTTTTGCTATAGAATTGTTCATCTATTGCCATGAAATGCTACAGAATCTGAAAGCCATTCCCAGAGAGTCTTGACCTTAATTGAAACCTTTAGAATGATTTAGCAAGGCGAAACAATTATGCCTCAGATGTTAATATCAAAGAAGTGTATCTAAAAGATTGTTTAGTACATAGTATCTCCACTAAGGCTAAATCTTTGATGATTCCAACTTATTTATATTTAGCCCTTCATATCAAGCTGGAAAATGCTTGTTGGACTGTTTTGTGCTAGTTTCTTTCTCACTTTGCTTTTTTGGTTTGGGTTGATATTCTCAAATTTTACGCTTTGTACATTTCCGGCTCAGCTCCTAAATCAGATGACTGTCATGAAAGCATAAAACATATGAACTTCCCATGAAACAAAATATTGTTGCCACCTATACAATATTTTGCCATCATTTCTGTTTAGTCATTTTATTGTTTTCAGCCTCACTGAGTGTCTGCCTTTTACACATTAAAGTGTAGGATGAGCATTTTGGCACAATTCTGCATAAGTAGAATCTACTAAAAATCCTGCTAAAGATACAGGACCTCACTTTCTACATATTGATAAGCACAAATACATAGATGTTTTGCCAACAGTTTAAAGAAAAAAGAAAGACCACAATATTTTAGAATATATTTTTTTATTAGATAATTATTGCAATGCATCAAGTAGATAGAACTATAAACCCTATTTCCCTATTATTCTGAATGCATATGTACTTTATTAAAAAAATAAAACATCTTCCTATCTTAAAAGAATTGGGGTTTGAAGATTGGAGTTTGGGGGTGGTGTTTCTTTTTTTTTTTTTGTACCCACGGATTTATAAGGAGATGTAGGCTGTGGATTGAAGGACATTCATTCTTCATCACAAAAACAAAGATGAAATGAATGTGAGGATCAAAGGCCACATAAAATTGCTGAGTGGCAGTTGGGGTCTTGAGGTTATTAGTAGGGAGCTTTTGAAGCTGTCATTGGTATCATCCTCCTGCTGCCAGGATACTTTCCCCTGTAGTGCTGCCTTGTATTCATAAGGAAGAAAGAACTGAATAGCCCTGTATTGAACTTTAAGTTCATCACGTGGAGTTGTCAAATAGTTCATAGATCCTAACATTATGATCTGACAGACAAAATCCAGGTAAGTAAATAAGGTAACACAGCAAGGAAAAAAATTCCTCAGTCCTAAAATTTTTTGGGATAGGATAACTGGGGGGGCAACTCTTTTTCTGGTCAAATAAAAAAAATCCTTCCCTCTTTGCCTGGTATTTCATAGGATACACTGTTATTAAAGCTTGTCTGCACTGAAGATATAGTATTTCATAGCTTTTCAAAGTTTGAGACTTTTTAAAATATGTGTTAGAAAAAAGGTGTTTGAGGACTGTTAATCTAAACACTCAACAAATACAGATTTCTTTTATATTTGCAGTTGTTTCCATCTGTATTTGTGCTGACAGTATGCACAGGTGCCTCATTCATTTTTTGGGCCAGCTTGTGAGACCTTACCTAGCAGGTCACATACAGACAAAGGGGACTATTTGCCATATGGTAGAGGCAATGCTGTGGCTCATCCCTGCTGTAGGAAAATGTAACTTCTTGCTGGGTGCCTCCAAGTGTGCAGCTCAGGACACAGACCTTCCTACTGCTCTGTGACCCCGCAGAGACAGATGTAGCAAGTCCGCAGATCTGCGGGACAGGCTATGCAACTGTCTTTGGCATAGGTGATCACAGCTACCATAGTGCGTCATCCTCCTTTCCTGTGCAGAGGAACCATGGCCAAGGAAGGAGCATCACAAGCGTCACATGCAAGAGTGACCCAGTCAGAGTCCTCCCGGATCTGCCAGTTTTGTGCATCTGTTCAGGTCATTTGGTGACCTCGCTGCTGTCTGCACCTCTGGCTTCATAAAATGAGAATGACAGCAGCCTTCTCTGCACTCTGTCTTGAGACATATGAATAAATGCTTAAAGTAGCCCTATTGGTTCATGAGTAGATAAAACTTTGATTCAGTTAAGTGCACATTTCCAAGCGGTAGTTTTCTTGCCTCAGCTACATTAGGATGATATCCCACAACTTTCTGAGCCAGCTTAGGAGACTGCCAATGTACAGCACCCAGTTCACTTGCCTGTTTTCAGGAGGAGCCCTCCTGAGCAGGTGCAATTCTAGGAGGAGAGGCTCATACCTGCTCACATGGCAAAGAAGGACTCACTGGTCTGGGTGGCTGCTGGGGAATGTGACATCCATAATTCACCATCCTCCCTCATTTCTATCAGAAAAATCATCATTGCAAAGCCCATGGTACAGGCCTAGATTCATCATGCTTAATTTTAAGCACTTCACAGAGATGTCTAAAATACTCTCTTTAAGTCAGAAAAGAGAGGCAGGCACTTCCAAAGATTGATTTCAATTCACTTATGTGAGAGACTGAACCGTAAAACATTTGTCTCAAAGATTGTTTGTCTAAGCAAAAATTCCTTTGGCTGACAAGGATGGCTACAAGGCCACCGAGACCTCAGGTTGATGAAAAACCTGCTGCCAGGATAATGTCTACAAGGCATGCGATAGATAGTCGATAGTCACATGAGGAGCAGGGCTGGAGCGTATTCGTATGCGCATATGCAGGAATG